>NC_057797.1:181511064-181698911 GCF_018294505.1 Triticum aestivum | reverse complement strand
GAAGAGCGTCGTCGTTCTTGACGCCGGCTTCCGGCAAGATCGTTGCCGGAAAGGCTTAGGGCGAAGAACTTCGTCGCTCTTGACACCGGCTCCCGGCAGGATTGTTGCCGGAAAGGCTTATGGCGAAGAGCATCGTCGTTCTTGACGCCGGCTTCCGGCAAGATCGTTGCCGGAAAGGCTTATGGCGAAGAACTTCGTTGTTCTTGACGCCGGCTCCTGGCAAGGTCGTTGCCGGAAAGGCTTATGGCGAAGAACTTCGTCGTTCTTGACGCCGGCTTCCGGCAAGATCGTTGCCGGAAAGGCTTATGGCGAAGAACTTCGTCGTTCTTGACGCCGAAGATATTGGCCCTAAGGGCGTTGCCAGCCCCCGGGCCATAACTGCGTTCAAACATAGCAAGTGATTAGCATCCGAAGTGCACTCAACTTTCTCGTGAATTTCGACTTTTGCTGCATATTCCCTATGCCTGCTGGAATGCTTTCCGGTGCGTACGATCCAGCCAGTAGCGCTTGAGGGAACGGGCCCTTAGCAGCTATTCGGGAACAACGCCTCCCGGAAAGGTTTACCTTCTTGGTTCTAGCGCAACCGCACAAGTTGCCGAGCGGACTCGAGGCAACATGGAGCGCAACTAGCCCCGAGAAGGCTCCTCGGCATACAGGTCTATGCAGAAATCTCAAATAAATAGCGCATGCTATCTTCCTGTTCAACCTCTCTTTGTACGTCCACCCTACGCTTTCTAGGGAAACTTGCCGGTGCAGGCACCCTTGCCGCGAGCGCCGAGTGCGGAACTTCAGCAGCCTGCTGGCGGGGTCGCTACCGACAAGCAATCTTGTCGCAACTAGTTGCAGCTCGCTTAAGTTGTTGAGCGGACTCGAAAACAAAGTAAGGGCGCTAGCGGCTCACTTAAGTTGCTGAGCGGACTCGAAGCAAAGTAAGGGCGCTAGCAGCTCACTTAAGTTGTTGAGCAGACTCGAAACAAAGTAAGGGCGCGAATAGCTACGAGTTGATTCCTCCGCGCACAGATTTTCCGTACAAAGAACAAGATCTCCGAGGCGGATAACCTTATATAGTAAGGAAATATCTAAAGTTTTGCATGACTTAGCTTTTCCCGTCGCCGCACTGGCGTCGTTCTTTTGCTCGCCCGCTCCTTGGGAGCCATGACGATGAAGATTTAGCTTGCGTGCACGCCGGATCGGATTCGCACGATCTCAACGCCCCCTACCTGGCGCGCCAGAGATGTCGGGGGCGGTGCTGATTCCACCGACACCTATGGGGACAGGGCCCCTTTCGGTTCGGTGGGGGGGCGGAGAGCGCACAAAGAGCGGATCGAGGCGGTGCACGCCGGATCGGGTTCGCACAATCTCGACGCCCCCCTACCTGGCGCGCCAGGGATGTCGGGGGCGATGCTGATTCCCGCCAACACCTATGGGGACAGGGCCCCTTTCGGTTCGATGGGGGGCGGAGAGCGCACAAAGAGCGGATCGAGGCAGTGCACGCGAGGCGATTTTACCCAGCTTCGGGCCGCACGGATGCGTAAAACCCTACTGCTGCTTGTTAGTGTATATTGGATTCTTGCTCAGGAGCGATGGACGCTGCCAGACTGAGCGTGGGAGTGTTCCTGGTGTTGAACGAGCCAAACTGGCCGAGCCTCTGAACTTCCGAACCTCGGAACCCCCTCTACGTTGCGCTTGGGCCTCCTTTTATACTCTCAAGGGGTCACCGACAGGGGGCAACGTAGACAAGAAGGGTAAAAATGGAAAAGGATGCGGTAGGTGCAGCTACCGCTACTGTGGATATAGTGCACCCTACCTAACTCTGACGGCAGGGGACAAGGGCACTAAATGCCTGTCTGAGTCTCCTAAACAGTGCAAAAAGTGACCGTTAGGAGTGCCACCGTTTGCCACGATGGGCTTCTCTTCATCTCTGCTTGCCACCACGTACCCCTAGCTGCACGGCCTCCCGCCACGTGTGCTTGGGAGAGTCCCAGAGCGACACGTTAGCAGGTGAGCTGGAGCGCGGGCACGAAGTGGGGGTTTCCCGCGGCAAGCTCCTTGCCGCGGCTGTCGTCTTGTCGCGTCCGGAAGCTTGTCGCTCGCCGGATCTTGCCGGGACGCAGGGCGCGTCGCGCCAAGCTTTCTTGGTATGCCTTGAGTGGCCTTCCCGGCAAGCTCCTCTTGCCGGGGTCTTGTCTCTTCCCGACAAGATCCTCTTGCCGGGGCCTTGATTGGCCTTCCCGGCAAGCTCCTCTTGCCGGGGCCTTGGTTGGCCTTCCCGACAAGCTCCTCTTGGCGGGACCTTGGTTTGAGTACTTTGTTCTTGAATGGTCTTCAAGGGAACCACAGAGGGTCCTGGCGGTCACCCGGCAAGCCTTGCCGCGGGGCGCTGCAACTGCCCGTGCACGAGTTCGGGGTAATAGGGTACCCCTACTCTAGTACACCGACAGTATATCAAAGCCAATTTTAATTAACAATGATTTGTAATTTAGTAGTGAGCACAAAGTAACATATATCACGCAACAACGAAGTCTAAGTCTCTTCCTATGCATCGGCATGTCATAAAAGAACAATTAATGCACACATAGTAAAGGCCAATGCATAGTATAAATAGTTTCCTGCAATTTTATCGTATTGGAAACATAGAGAGGTGGAGATATAGTTCCTCTCTCATAATAATTGCAAGTAGGAGCAGCAAGCACATGCATATTATATCTATCAAAATCATCATGTGTAGTAGTAAAAGGCAACCCATCAATATAATCCTTAATAAGCACAAACTTCTCCGATATAGTGTAGTTTGGAGAATTCAAAAAGATAATAGGACTATCATGTATGGGTGCAATAGCAACAATTTCATGTTTAACATAAGGAACTATCGCAAGTTCATCTCCATGAGCATAATTCATATTGGCATCTTGGCCACAAGCATAGCAAGCATCATCAAAAAGGGATATTTCAAGAGAATCAATAGGATCATAACAATTATCATAACATTCATCCTTCGGTAAGCACGGACGGAAATTAAACAATGTATGAGTTGAAGAGTTACTCTCATTAGAAGGTGGGCATGGGTAGCTAATCCGCTCTTCCTCCTTTTGTTCTTCGCTCTCCTCCTCATCTTTTTCATCCAATGAGCTCACAGTTTCATCAATTTCTTCTTCCATAGACTCCTGCGAAATATTAGTCTCTTCTTGGACAGCAGGGTAGTCCTCAATATATGGTTCAACATAGGCATTAGAAGCATAATTATCATAGCAATATTTAAGTATGTCAAAAATTTCAGATTTGTAAAGAGTAGCATCATACATTTCAATCAAAGAAGCAATTTCATAAGCACCCTTAAAAGCAACAAATTCTTCAATTTGTTGAGCATCATAGTAACTATAAACACCCTTAGCATACGAAGATACGATTCCATTATCACTAAACTCACATTGATAGGGAAGGTGTTTCTTACGGTTTTCAGAACAACAAGTAATATCATATATTTCGCATAAATTCCAAGCATAGCATTGCGAACGATGAATTTGACCTAGTAAAATTTTCCCTTTTTCAGATATTCAGTGTCGCACATAACTAGCATGCTCATCTAAAGATTTGCCCTCAACTAAGCTAGTTGGGGTTTCAGCACGAGCACATAGGGATCGAAGATGATCCAAGTAATAAGCTTCAGCAGTGTGATAGATTTTGAGTGGTTCTTCAACCATTGGTTCAGTAGGTACAACTATTTTTTTTGGTATTTTGTGTTTCCTACCCATAACTAAAGATAGAAAACAACTAAGAACAGCAAATAAAAATTACTTAGTGATAAAGCAAACAAGCACACACGAGAATATTCACCCCACGCTATTGCTCCCCCACAACGGCGCCAGAAAAAGGTCTTGATAACCCACAAGTATAGGGGATCGCAACAGTTTTCGATAAGGAAGAGTGTCGAACCCAACGAGGAGCTAAAGGCAGAACAAATATTCCCTCAAGTTCTATCGACCACCGATACAACTCTATGCACACTTGACGTTCGCTTTACCTAGAACAAGTGTGAAACTAGAAGTACTTTGTAGGTGTTGTTGGATAGGTTTGAAAGATAATAAAGATTACGTAAATAAAAAGTAGGGGCTGTTTATATAAAGACACAACTAAGTTAGTTTTAGTAAAGAGCTTTTTGTTACGAGAAAGTTATTTGTCCCTAGGCAATCGATAACTCGACCGGTAATCATTATTGCAATTTTATATGAGGGAGAGGCATAAGCTAACATACTTTCTCTACTTGGATCATATGCACTTATGATTGGAACTCTAGCAAGCATCTGCAACTACTAAAGATCATTAAGGTAAAACCCAACCATAGCATTAAAGCATCAAGTCCTCTTTATCCCATACGCAACAACCCCCTTACTCGGGTTTGTGTTTCAGTCACTCACGCAACCCACTATAAGCGAATCATGAACATATTGCAACACCCTACAACGGGGATCCCTCACGCTTACGTGACATGGAGAGCACCATAGGACAGCACCAATAATAAAACATGCAACTCAAACCAATCACGATCATCAAATAACCATTAGGACAAAACAGATCTACTCAAACATCATAGGATAGCCATACATCATTGGGAAATAATATATAGCGTTGAGCACCATGTTTAAGTAGAGATTAAAGCGGGTAAGAGAGAGGTTACACCGCTGCAAAGAGGGGGGAAGAGTTGGTGATGATGGCAGTGAAGTTGTTGGTGAAGATTGCGGTGATGATGATGGCCCCCGGTGGCACTCCGGTGCCACCGGAAGCGAGGGCGAGAGAGCCCCCCTCCTTCTTATTATTCCTTGACCTCCTCCCTATATGGGATAAGGGTTTCCCCTCTGGTCCTTGGTCTCCATGGCATGGGAGGGGTGAGAGCCCCTCCGAGATTGGATCTATCTCTCTGTCTCTCTCTGTTTCTGCGTTCTCAGATTCTACCCTTCACTGTTTTATATATTCCCGGAGATCCATAACTCCGATTGGGCTGAAATTTTAACACGATCTCTATCCAGATATTAGCTTTCTTGCGGCAAAAGAAGGGCATCAACCGCCTTACGGGATGGCCATGAGGGTCAGGGGCGCGCATGCCCCCCTGGGGCGCGCCCCCTGCCTCGTGGCCCCCCTCGGGCATCATCTCGCGTGGATTTTTCTTTCCCAAAATCATATATATTCCAAAAAAACTCCATCAGTTTTTATCCCGTTTGGACTCCGTTTGATATGGATATTCTGCGAAACAAAAAACATGCAAGAAACAGGAATTGGCACTGGGCACTGGATCAATATGTTAGTCCCAAAAATAGTATAAAAAGTTGCCAAAAGTATATGAAAGTTGTAGAATATCGGCATGGAACAATCAAAAATTATAGATACAACGGAGACATATCAGGATTCTATGAAAATAACAGTCGACTGAAAACAAATAGGTCAGTACATTTTTTCTGCACCATCCGATGTACAAAGAACGGGCAGATCGCCTTCATCTACCTCCAGCCAGTTAGTGTTAACGATCTTCCTCGAAACGCCAGCGACCACCGGCACAGTCCCCTGCCTGCGCCCTCCCCTCGACCTCACCGCACCGCCGTGCTTGGCACCACCCCCGGCCATCCATTCAAGCCCCGCCGACCTCCAGATCGGGCGCAAGCAGCTCCTGTGCCCCACACCCGTATGATAGACACCGATGCGCCGCTTCCCCGGCAAACAGGCGGATTAGGTGCTCCGCGCGCCTAAGTGGGTGCTGCTTCTTTTAATTGTGATTCAATTGACCCTGAATTGAAATCCAGGCAGGCTACTGACCTCTAGCAAAGGTGAAATAGTAAAGGGAGGAAACCTTGTGCATTTAGTATCACGAAGAAGATGCAGTAAGAAGCACTCAACTAGTTTCTTTCGTGAGATGAATACGGTATGGGCAGAGACGCAAGGTTTGCACGAATAAGGGAAGAGGAGTACCTCTTTTTGCAGGCAGTGATGTGTCCTCCTTCTGTTTTTCCAACGATCTTCTTGTGGTTCGCTGGAAACGAGAAGTTGTGGACGATGGTGGAGCCTTGGACGAACCCATGGCCAAGTTGTTGAGTGTGGTGTGGTGGCCATCTCTCGGCGGTGGGGAACCAGATCCGAGGCAGCGAACGAAAGTGTAGCGGGAACAGCTCCGGTGCGGTGGACGGTTGCGACAGTGGAGCGGCAGCACTGAGGCGCAGGACGGCGTGGTCGGAGTGGTTCTGGTACGGCGCACGTCGGCATCAGCGTCGTGGAGGCAGCTCTACCTCGGCTTCAGCTGCTAAGTCCTTAAGGGCATTGCGGTTGCGGTTGCGTTAGACGACGACGTCGGGGTACCGACTCCGGCGTGATGGAGGAGGTCGGCGGTGGATTGGGCGCTATGGGGTGGAGGACGGAGGATGCTGGGGTTTCGCGGCTGGTGGAGAGGGCGTTTTGGCACCCACGGAGTATGAATGGGGAAACGGAGGGAGGCGGGGAACTAAGGGGGAACAATGTTTTGGTTTGGGATGCGCTTGTTTGAAATTTGGGGAAAGTTACAAACTTTGCCCCATCTAAATTTTGGACCTATTGCGGGTTGGGGTAGGACAGTAATCTCAGGTGTCCCAAATGTGGGCGGGATAGATTTCGGTCCAGCGCATGGGTGTTTAGGCGCCCACGGCGTATGAATGCTTCTTAGAGGCGGTTGAGACTGGCATCTTGGTGAAGTTACAAACCTACCCCGGTTTAGACCTTTGGACATCGGGCCGATAGGCTACACGGGCCAGAGTCAGAACATTAATTTCCTACCAGCAAACATTAGTCTCGCGCGGTTTCGGGTGACCAGAGGCCTATTTGGCGCTTTGTTCAATATTTGGGAGCAGAAGCATTAACGTTTTCGGTTCTCTTGAATTGAACTTTCAGGGTTTGTCAAAACTTCACAAATCTTTACTCTTGAAAATCCTAAAGCTATGATTATTTTGGAATGGAGGGGGTACATTTGAATATACATTGTACACGAGTATATATTAAAAAATATGCAACTTACCTCAGTTCATGCATGGTTCCAGATATAATCTCCTTGGTTGCAAAAAAAAAAGAGTTAGGCATGCGTATGAATATATATAGCATGTTCAAACGCACAACAAAGATTGATGCCCCCTTTTACATATGATTTACAAATGCCATTATCTCGGGTTCAAATAGATAAATGCACTTCCTATGGATTTGAATCTTCGAAACCCCCTTCATGTTGAATTCGACATGTATTCTATTTCGTAGCTAGCAATTTGGAATATATCCATGCAAGTGAAAAATGTATAAAGTGCTTCACACTAACAACAAGGAGTGCACTAATTAATGTTTATATATGAATTGCAAAAGCATCCATTGCCTGTATTTCAAACCGCTCTCACTCTATGGATCGATAATATGAAATAAACACATGCACATGCTAGAATTCAATAGAGTATGGGTGTCTGATAGACCGATTTTCGTCCATATGCAATTTGCAAAATTCATGATCTCATCCAAAAATAATAATGCCATTTATATTTTAATTTAATGTGTAGAGCCTCCTTTTACACGTAGATGCACTATGCCTCGGCCCGTTCTCACAAACACGCTATATATCTCTCTATCTACCGCATAAGTGCACACACTTTATATGCATCGGCATTTCTCTTTCACACATGCTCACAATCTCTCTCGGGGTATCGGGGAGTCTCACGCACATGCTCTCTTTGTATCTCTCTCTCTCTCTCTCTCTCTCTCTCTTTCTTACTACTATGTACCACTCTTTTCACTAATGTCAGTTGGAAAACACTATTTCTCTCAGATGCATACACACACACACACACACGTTCTCTACTAGCCCTCTATACGCACATATATGTGCCTACGTGTCTCCTGCACGCACATTACCTTTAGGCCTCTCTCGCACACATTGCCCCCCCCCCAGACACACCTCTCTCTTAGTAGTTGGCAGATATGATTTCATCATATCATTCGGGAGGATATCCCTGACTGTTAGGCTGGATGGTAATACGAGGCAAAGTTTTACCCTAGTTCTGACCCTTGCGGTTGAGGAAAAAGCCTACTCCTGGTACTGTATATTAGTGATAGGGGTGTGTATAAAGTACACGTGAATACCAGGCATTGTGCGTGTAACACCCCGGATGTAACTTTCCCAATTTGTACTCCAACTCTTGCCATTTCCGGCGTTAAGTTATTTTATTTTCTCGGGATCGGGTCTTTGTCTCTGTGTGTTGTTGTCGTTGTCATGCATCTCATATCATGTCATCATGTGCATTGCATTTGCATACATGTTCGTCTCATGCATTCGAGCATTTTCATCGTTGTCCGTTTTGCATTCGGGCGCTTCGTTCTCCTCCGGTGGTCATTTCTAGCTTTCTTTCGTGTGTGGGGATTAAACATTTCCGTATTGGACCGAGACTTGCCAAGCGGCCTTGGTTTACTACCGGTAGACCGCCTGTCAAGTTTCGTACCATTTGGACTTTGTTTGGTACTCCAACGGTTAACCGAGGGACCGAAAAGGCCTCGTGTGTGTTGCAGCACAACACCCCTCCAATTTGGACCAAAACCCACCAAACTCTGCTCCATGTCCTAGAGCGTTCGATCACGATCGCGTGACCGAAAACCGCACCTCATTTGGACTCTCCTAGCTCCCTCTATGCCTACAAATAGACCCCCCATTCCAAATCCCGGGTCTCCTCCCCCGAAACCCTAAAATCCCAGATCCGCCGCTCCGGACGTGTCCGGGCGGAGCCGGACAACGTCCGCCGCCACCGCTGCCCAGCCAGGACGCGCCACGTGGCACCCGGTGCCCGCCGCCGCCGCGGCCCGCAGGGGCCCAAGGCCGGCCCCCGAGGCCCAGTCCTCCTCCGCCGCCGCCCGGGGCATCGCCTCCGCCCCGCCGCCCCGGAAGCCCGACCCCGCCGCCTTGCTCCTCCTCGTCGGCGGCCGGAGCCCGCGCCGGCCACCGCCTCCTCGCCGGCCGAGCTCGCCGCGCCGCCTAGGCCGAGCTCGCCCGCGCCGCTCCGCCGACCGGAGCCGGGTCCGGCGCCGCCAGCCGCCGCCCCCACCGACCGGCCTCGCCTCCCCTCTTCTCCCCGCCGACCACCACGACGCCATCACCGGCGACCTCGGCTCCGGTGAACAGTGCCGCCGCCGCCTCGGGCCGCGTGCCCCGAAACCCTAGATCTGATCTGAGGGTTGTTTTTTTCTCCAAGTCCCAGGATTTTCAGTCCATATGCCCATGTTCACGGCTCCGTAACTTTGCATCTGTAGCTCCGATTCATGCATATAGCATATCAAAATGTTCATCTCAGAAATTACATCACTTCATTCCATTGCATCATTTTCATTTGAGCTCATCTTGATGCCCGAAATTCTGTTAGAAGAGGGCTACTTGAGTTAATGGTCAGATCTGTTACTCCGTTTAGCACTTTTGTCATTTTTGCCATGATTAATGTGTGCATGATATGCCCGTGAGTTCTTCATATGTTTTGTTAAGGGTTTTGTCATCTATCCATAGGTGCAACCCATATATTTTTAGGATGTGTGTGGTGACTTGTGCAAGCTTGCAAAGAGGTGCACTTGCTAATTCTGTTTTTAGGGACTTAGTGATTTCACTAAGTCCTGGGATTGTTTATCTCACGATGCCATATGTTCACGTTGTTTCCTAGTGATCCGTGCCCCTTTTGAGGATGATCAGTAAGGGAGTTTTGTTAATCTTGTAGTGCTCTATCCATCCATGTCCTTGTTTGCAATTATGGAGCACCCTAGCTTGAGTCAATCGAGCTCTAATTTTGCTTCGTTGCGAATCTGGGCAGATCGTCAACTTGTTTGCGATTTTGCCGATGTTATTGTAGTTGATCCGTGCATGCTATGCCATTGTTCTTGCCATGTATAGCTTGTATTTTGTGCCTTCTTGAGGGATGTATGCTTGTCTTGCCATGACTTGCACCGTGGTGAGTGCATCGAGCTCGTAAACATGCCTTCGTGAGTTATGTTACAGCATGTCCCAGTTTTCACTAAGTCTGAAAATTGATTATGTTTTTGCTATGTTCGTGTGCTTGTTAGTATATTTTGTGATCCCTTTTGGCTCAAGGTCACTAAGGGACTTTTGTTAAGCTTGTTGAGTATCTCCATGCCATGTCTTTCTTTGTCATGTTCAGGTCCTGTAGCATGTTGTTTTGTTGCTCCGAAGAGGGCTACATGATCTAAAATTTCAGACAAGTGTTAATTTCACTAAGTCTGAGATCTGTTTGTCATTTGCATTTTTGCCATGCTTGTTTGAACCTGTTAGTGGATGATTTGGCCGAAGCTCAGTGCTAGACTTTTGTTAAGCATCTTGAATGATTTCCTTCCATGTATTTTGTTGCCATGTTTGAGTGCTGTAGCATGTTCATCTCGTTGCATTTAGATGCCTACTTGCTGTAAATCGCAGACCGGTGTCATTTTTGAATCGCTTGCCATTTCCAAACCGTAACTCCGATTCCGACGTTCTTTATATCGTTTTCAAGCGATTTCTTCTCATCTTTCCAGTGGAACCCTTGGAATTCCAAGTCGAGGCCAGGTTCATGCATTTCCTGTCATATCTTGCATTTTGCATCCCGCATCGCATTCCGCATAGCATATCATCATTTCATCATATTACTTGTTCTTGCACGTGGTTGATTGTATCCTTGTTGCTTGTTTGTCTTGTTTGGGTAGAGCCGGGAGACGAGTTCGCTAACGAGGAGCCCGTTGAGTTTGCTTTTGAGGATCCAGTCAACTCTGACAACTGTGCAGGCAAGATGATCATACCCTCGAAATCACTACTATCTTTGCTATGCTAGTTTGCTCGCTCTTTTGCTATGCCATTGCTACGATGCCTACCACTTGCTTGCAAGCCTCCCAAATTGCCATGTCAAACCTCTAACCCACCATTGTCCTAGCAAACCGTTGATTGGCTATGTTACCACTTTGCTCATCCCCTCTTATAGCGTTGCTAGTTGCAGGTGAAGATTGGAGGCCGTTCCTTGTTGGAACATTTATTTACTTGTTGGATATAATTATATTGCCTTGTTATCTTAATGCATCTATATACTTGGTAAAGGGTGGAAGGCTCGGCCTCTCGCCTAGTGTTTTGTTCCACTCTTGCCGCCCTAGTTTCCGTCATATCGATGTTATGTTCCCGGATTTTGCGTTCCTTACGCGGTTGGGTTATAATGGGAACCCCTTGACAGTCTGCCTTGAATAAAACTTCTCCAGCAATGCCCAACCTTGGTTTTACCATTTTCCACCTAGCCTTTTCCCTTGGGTTTCGCGGACTCAAGGGTCATCTTATTTTAAACCCCCCCTGGGCCAGTGCTCCTCTGAGTGTTGGTCCAACCTAGAGCACCGTGCGGGGTCGTCCTTTGGCAACTTGGGTTACGTTGGCTCCCGTACGCTTAGCTTATCCGGTGTGCCCTGAGAACGAGATATGTGCAGCTCCTATCGGGATTTGTCGGCACAACGAGTGGTGTTGCTGGACTTGTTTTTCCATTGTCGGAGTTGTCTTGAAGTGCCGAGATACCGAGTCTGATCGGAACGTCTTGGGAGGAGGTCTATTCCTTCGTTGACCGTGAGAGCTTGTCATGGGCTAAGTTGGGACTCCCCTGCAGGGATTGAACTTTTGAAAGCCGTGCCCGCGGTTATGGGCAGATGGGAATTTGTTAATGTCCGGTTGTAGATAACTTGAACCTTAATTTAATTAAAATGAATCAACTGAGTGTGTTACCGTGATGGCCTCTTCTCGGCGGAGTCCGGGAAGTGGACACGGTGTTGGTGTAATGTTTGCGCAGGTTGCTCTCTAGTTCCTCGCTCGTGCTTTGCCTCCTCTTCTCGCTCTCTTTTGCGAATAAGTTAGCCACCATATTTGCTAGTCGCTTGCTGCAGCTCCACTCATATTTTACCTTGCCATTCCTATAAGCTCAAATAGTCTTGATCGCGAGGGTGCGAGATTGCTGAGTCCCTGTGGCTCACAGATTACTATTACACCAGATGCAGGGCCCGATGGTTCCGCTCCAGGAGACGCGTATGAGCTCAAGTGGGAGTTCGACGAAGACTCTCAACGATACTACGTTTCCTTTCCCGATGATCAGTAGTGGTGTCCAGTTGGGGATGATTGGGACCGTTGTCGCATGTTGGGTTCTCTTTTATTTTGGCGTCGTAGTCGGTCCATGAGTGTTTGGATGATGTAATGTTATTTATGTACTTGATTGACGTGGCGAGTGTAAGCCAACTATGTTGTCTCCCCTTTTATTATCATATTACATGGGATATTGTGAAGATTGCCCAACTTGCGACATATGCCTTCAATGCGATTATGTCTCTAAGTCGTGCCTCGACACGTGGGAGCTATAGTCGCATCGAGGGTGTTACAGTGCGTGTGTGTATACTATCAACAAACTAGCCTCCAATCTTCTATAACATACCGGGGGCCTAGGGTTACAAATCATATATAGTCGGCTTATCACTAGTGGGGATAGAGTCCTCCGCGACTCTGGTAGCTAGCTTCATGTTGTACGCCGAGTCCTCCACATGGGTCTTTGTATAACGCATCTCGGTCCAACCTATGTGGCACAGGATGGAACCGATCCATGACTCCTCATGTTGACCCACCACTACTAGAAATGATGTGCCCACCACAACACACATGCAATCGGCCATTAAGAAAATAAGCATATACAATAGTACAATGTTATACATGAAAGTTAATTGCATGGTGCATCCAAAAATATTTGTTCTGCATTGTGAATGTTTATATATTCTCCTAAAATATTAGTCACGGGAAAGAGAAACAAAGGGCACATCTCTCCTTGTCTCCACCGGACACCCCCTCTTTCTACACCACTTTCATGTATGCACACAAAATATCTCTCGGCCCTCGAAAAGTATGCATGCCCATGACACATTCACGTGTGACAGTCACTGTATTTCAAGCTAAAGCATTATACGGTCACTGGGCTTTAGAATATGCTCATTACGATCACCGTATACATTCTCGTGGTGATCATACGGTATCTAGCTCATGATACGTCTCCGTATTTTCTTGATGACACTGACGGACTTTGCATTTGATGCGTGCTTCGTATTTTGTTGATGACACTTACGGTCATTGTATTTGAAGCGAAAGCACGATATGGTCACTGGACTTCAGAATAAGCTCATCACGGTCACCACATACATTTTGTCGTGCTAACTAACATGTGGTTGGATGGTTAGGAGGACAGTGGTTTCTCGAGCCCACCAGGGTTAAAGTCCCGGTGCTCGCATTTATTCTGGGTTAATTTCAGTATTTTCCGGCGATGTGCGTTCAGTGGGAGGAGACGTTACACTCGACTACGAGGCACCTATAGTGACTTCGTAAAATCTCAAGCTCATATGCTGGCTCACTCTCTCGAAGGTGCTCATAGGGGTAGGGTCTGCGTGTGTGCGCTTATAGTGGTGAGTGCTTGCGCGTATATATGAGCCCTTGCGTCTGTACCGTGTTAAAAAAATACATGTCATGATTATACGATCACTGGCTCACCCGTACAACTCCGTATTTTGTTTATGACACAATCAATTGACCAGTCAAGCGCTCCACGTGGTGCAACTAGTGTTGCACCATCGGGGCGCGTAACCGTGGGGCCCACCTATCGGCCCGTATATGAAAGAAAGAAATGGTAGTTTGAGTCTGTATTGTGTTAATAAAATACATTTTAGGGTGATCATACGGTCACTGGCTCACCATACAGCTGCGTAATTTGTTGATGACACGATCAATTGGCCAGTCAAACGGTCCACATTCAGCAGCGCACATTACCATAGGGCCCACCCATCAGCGCGTATATGAAGGACAGAAATGGTAATAAATTAGTGGTCGGTGGGTACTTGAAGTCGTGAGACCTCTGGGTGGCAGTCGCTGGCGGCGGGGATCGCCGGAGAAAAAGCTTGGCGCGGGGGGGGGGGGGGGGCTAGAGGGATGGCCGGTGCGGCGGCGGGCCGGCGGTGGGGAGTGGTTTCGGGGCAGCGGGCGGCGCGGGCTGGCCGCGGGCGGTGGGAGCCGGCGGTTCGGCCGGTGGTGGCTGGCGGCTCAGGGGGTGGAGTTTGATGATAAACCGCAGGCCCTTGATTTCGTATCCAACGGCTGGAAAATCTAATGACCAGAGATGAAAAAGTCAGTCGACTGACGTGTAGCCTCACCCGGGCACATGCACGCATGCAAGACACGCATGCATGCAGGCGTGCAACACTAACACGTACACATAACGAACACACGCATGCATGCAGGCGTGCAACACTGACACGTACACATAATGAACACACGCACACATGCAGGCGTGCAACACTGACACGCACACATGCGCGCACGAACACACGCACGTACGCACACATGCATGCAACACTGGAACGTACCCTTGCACGCACGCAACACTCGCACGCCTGCATGCACACAGCACACGATGCAAGACACACGCTCAACCTATATGTGCATGCACCCTTTGTTAAGGACATGGATTGTTACGGGTATTAATCAATCGTATCTGTGATAAGCAGAACATTGATGTTTGCAGCGGTCTTTATGAATCACAACGTATCGAACGGGCTATCAACATAGTAGGCTTATCTACATGAAAAGGATGACGTCACACTCAATGAACAATCATCGGTTTATGAAATGCCCGCTTCTGACCGCCCTGGCCCACCAAAGGTTCCTCTGCTGTGCACTGCCTGCGTTGAGTCACTGACATGCAGGCCATGTACCCAAAAAGCCCACACGTCAGTGGAAGAACGACACGATGTCCTACTTCAGAGTCAAGGGCGCCACTCGCTGCACGCCCAGCTGAACACGCCTCCTTGCTGCATTCAAACGCCTCCATGAAACCCGCCCGTGTGAAAGCTGATAAACCCACTCTGGACACATGTCTGTTCATGACCGGGTCAGCATTAAATGCAACGTCGGCCGAGCTCCTCCCGTCCACCGTCTATTTAATCTCCTATTTAAACGAGGCCAAACGTCAGCCAAGAATCGCACACCTCCGCCGCTCCCCTATCTCCTCCTTTACCATTTTTTCCACTCTTACAATGGCTTACGAAGAGTAGTTATTCCACACAAGCCATTTGTCTAGGTTTGTATCTCTCACACACACCCACGTAGGTGGCGGACATGCACAAAGAGAAGAGGTGCACGCACGGCGCACGTACTCCCGTCTCTTTCCCAACCACACCTGCGCGGGTACACGGTGGAGCTCATTTTTGTATGAAAAGATACCCCACGTGGTAATTTGAGCGTGTACTGGTTGTCCACTTGGTAGAGGGAGGATCGTCTACCATGGGCGAACAAACAAATTGCAACTTGACGCGATATGTTAAAAAAGAGGCAAACCATGTGGGGCCTACCTTAGAAGCAACGCTCTATACACTGGAGTACTTTTGATGTGTCCCGTCAACTCGCAGAACGAGGAGAAGCTTGCTTAGTACATCGTCTCCCCCGCCCATGGGCGCGGTGGCTCGTAGGATGAGGTGAAGCTTCCTTACTACTGGTAGTATTGTACGCCTTACGCCCGCTCCCTCGCCCACGCGCGCGGTGGCTCGCAGGACGAGGAGAAAATTTTACTACTCCCTCCGTTTACTCCTCGTCCCTACTACCTTGCTTAGAGATATTATCATATTGTTTGGAATATATATGTCCTTTAGTACTCCCTCCATTTACTTATACAATGCTACTATAAAAAAATACATTTTGCATCTATACAAGGCCACAAATAGTAATTGAGACAAAAGTTACTACTCCCTCCTTTCCAGTTTATGGCTCAATTTCAAAATCTCTCCAACCAAGGTAGACGATGAGTGGTTGAATTAATTTCGTACTCCTAGTTTGCACAAGTAATTAGTACGCTCGTTTTTCTCAAGAAGTTATGTTTACCAAGGCATTAATTAGAACGAATGCATGAATGACCACTAAATTTCCATGAACTTCTACATGCATTGGTGAGTTTTCTCTTGACACTACTTGCATCGGGTGATCTAACGCACCTCGAAATCCAACATGTGAAGGCACTACTACAATTAGTAGAATTGAGACTTACAAAAGGAAAAACGAATGTTTTTTAGATGAGCCCTATAAACCCTAGTGGGTACGTACTTCGTAAAATAAGATTTTCCCAAAACTAAGTCGCTCAATCTTTATTTGCTTGTTTCCCTTCCTGCCTCCTTGCCTCAAACAGACTATGCCAAACTCACCTACCTGCCGCGCGGGAAAAGACCCGCCCTCGCCTTTTTTAGTCTGGGTTTGTATCGATGGATCGCGCGAAGCAGCAAAAACCCAAGCCGTGTCTTGTACTCCTCCATCGACGCTCGCTTTCATGAATTATGTACTTCCTGTCACCGACATGTGGGACATATAGCAACGGGGTCGACGTGTCAAGCACCAAATAACAGTGCAAAACAACAGGGGGGACGCACCCCAGTCGTACCGCCCAGTAGTAGTAGTAATGAGCAATGAGACATCAAATCACAATGCCGCACCTTCCCAGACGAACGAAGCAACCATTATTTCACACTTCGGTTCGCCATCATCTCAAACCACGTAGTATTGCTTCTTCCTCAAGAGGGATGCACTCATGGCATGTGGGACCGCATGACAGGCCATGCTCCCCCGCCGATCGCTCGGTAAAATCACCTCATTTTATTACTACACTTCCTCCGTATCGGTTTACATGGCATGCGCGTCATTCTAGGTTGAGAATTTAACCGGCTATATATGTGATGAATAGTATATGTTTAGAAACTATATCCGCTTAATAATCCAATGATATACTTTTTGTGACATAGTAACTCATATTTAGATAGTCAAATGGATGACCTAGAACTACGAGCATGCCCTGTAAACCGAGATGCCTAAAAAATGAGACGGAGAGGGTAGTTCAGTATGTATCTTTTTAGATCAATATAGTCGGGATTTGCCAAGGAGCAAAACCAAGTGGTAGGTTGCACCTGTCGTGTTGGCATAGCAACTCAAGCAGGGTCAGTCCGCACACGAAATGGTGACACACTTAACAGGACCCCTTTGGCCGACATGTGGCTCATCCATCGTCTTGTAACATGTGCGATGCACCAAATTACATTTTGGAGCAGCGGTTGGAATTCGAGGCACCCCGGTCGTAGCGCCGCAGTAGTAGAAAATGAGCGATGAGGGGTCAAATCACAAAGCCCCACCTTTCCCACATTAAGCTGGACGGACGAAGCAACCATCATTTCACTCCAGGGCGTAAGAGCATAAAGAAAAGAGAAAACCAATGATGCGTGCTGCAGCTACCTAGGGCACCCTAGGGTAGGGGTCTCCACTACAGATCATTTTTTGAAAGCGCCTCCACTACAAATCCGCTTCTCCCTCGTCCTCTTGAAGAAAACCGATGATGCGTGCGGCGGTAAGGTTTGTAGGAGTACTACTACAGCGTGCGGGGCCACGTCATAGTAACCGGGAGAGGGATTGAGTTCGAGTCGATGCCTTAAATATGTGTGGGCCGCTTGGTTTTAGGGGAACGAGGCAGCATTTTGGGTTCGGGGACCAGTGGAGATATAGTACGTACAAAAAATTGTGGACGTAGGTTCGATCAAAAGGCAATGATGCATGGGCCCTGCATTTTGATATACCCGGGGCCGCGTGAAATTTGCTACTCTACTCAAAACTAGTAAGGTACACATGCATTGAACGCATGAGATTTCGAAACCAAATTATGAATAAATACACACTATAGCATGTAAAGCTTTGAGTCGTATATGCATTATGTAGATGTTCGTTTAGTTCTTATAGTTCATCTCATTCAAAATCAATTAGTTCTATAAAAATGTTAAGATTCATGGGGTTGTGCATTGTAAAGCATAAAGTAAAAAAACAAATAATGGCAATTCATTTAGAAAAAATCAATTATGATACGGAAGATTCTAGAACAAAGGAGAAGTGCTTGTGTTTTGAGGTTTGTGCATTATGCTTAAGTTCAACCATGGAGTCTTCTAAATTGTACATGTGGCAGATCTGGTGGAATGTTGATGATATCCAACGGCCAGTAGTGCTCGGATTTGCCATCTCTGCACTGTCGGATTAGCTTCATCCAGCGACCATCTTTCAAAGTTATTCACACACTATATAGTTCTTGTGCCATAGTTGCATGTCTTGGAAAAAAGCTACTAGTGGGTTGTACTAGCTATTTAGGAATAGAAGATGTATACATGGAAGTTGTAGGGAAAGAGATGACATGGAGTATCTCAATTCCTATGAGTAGGGATTGGAAAAGAGATATCATTTGTTTCACAGCATAGGAACTTTTCTATTGAATCTAGAGATGACATGTATCTCAATTCCTATGAGGGGGGATTAGAAAAGAGATGTAATTTGGTTCATATCATAGGAACTTTTCTATTGAATATACGCTAATGTTTATTTTCCTTTGAAATTATGGGAGTATAGGAATCCATTCATATGAACCAAGTGGCTCTAAAGCTATAGAAATGATATCATGTTTATTTCCTTTGAAATGTGGAGTATATGAATCTATTCCTATGAACCAATTGGCTCTAAAGGAACAAATCCTATAAAAATCATATCATATAGAGTTCCTATGATATTCCTCTACACCAAAGGATGGTTGAAATTGTTGCAGGTGATACGATGGTCTTTCTTTGTAGACTCCTCCCCCATCTTTATAGTTACCTCTCGAAGATGAATGAAATGATATATACACGGTATTCTACATGTGCAATTTGGTACATGAAAACTCGGTAAAAGTTTGCGAGGTTAGAATTTTCAATAAAGCTATATGCACTACATTTTGGAAAGTAGGGAGCATACGGCAGTTTCTAACACTCACGTGGAAGATTTGTGTGTAGGAGGAGTGGCTGTCCTGTTAAATGACATGGCAAAACTGACATTGTCGGAAGCCGATCTAACGGTTCTTACGGCGTTCGTCAGGAAAAGGCTTGTGGCAAATGTTTGTCAGATAATGATTTATGGACACATGCATTGCATTGATACGTGCCCCCTCTCTCACGCACACGCACCCTCACGAGTCACGACTCTCCGAGTCCTATCACACCCACCGTCTATCTGCAGGTAGACATCAGAGACATATGTGCTCTTCACACCCTACCCTCCGAACTTCTAAAAAAAGACATCACACATATTTTATTTTAGCTCACACGTCACACACTTATACTATTACTCTTGTGGAGAATGTTCTTTGGGCATAGTATATTGTACTCTCTGGAAGAGAGGCGGTGCACGCACACACAAGTTCTCTCACACCCACTCGTGGGTACACGTAGGAGCTCATTTTTTTGAAGCTGGTGCAACAAAATCACTCCACTATATATATAAGCAGGAGCCTTAGCGCTTGCTTTACTAGGGTTCCTCTTGTTCACTCTCTCATGCTCTCTAGATCTAAGTAAGACATAGGTGGCCACACTCTCTCTCAGCTCACGGCTAGTCACAAATCCGACCGGACAACCTCGACCGTGGCAGGGGTGTAGGTGCATCGTTCATGTTGTCGCCGGCGGTGGGGGAGGAGACCAATGGCTGCCCGCGCGTCCCGATCGGCGGCCGTGCCATTCTCTTCGAGAGAGCACTGGCTCGGGAGGGCCTCCGACCCCTTCTTCCTCCCTGCGGTATTGTGGCCAATATGCGGCCTCCTGAGGCCGTCTTTGCCACATGCCGACGACCCTCAGGTATATATTCCTTCGAAACCTGCCTTGCTCTACTGCCCCAGCTCCCCACTTGACTTCATGTGGATCTTTTTCTACTTCCGTCCGCTGTTCCAAAGCCACCTAGACTTTTACTATTATTAGAGGTAAAGCTAGTTCATACAGTCAACTCTAAGAGTTGGTTCAAATAGGGAAGAAAGTGGGAAAGTTGTAGCATGAATCTAGGACTTGGTTCTAAGAGGAAACGGGGGAAAGTAGTAGATACTGGCTACCCAACCGGTCTCTTGGTTGAAAAGACAAAGAAAGCATGGTGGATGGCGAAGGGTGGGGGGGAAGTGGACCTATCTCTTGGTTGAAAAGGGAAAGAAAGTGACGGGTGTTGGGGGACAACGCAAATGAGAATGATCAGGTCTAGATTTCCTGTGCTCACATAGGAAAATGTCGCCGAGGAGATAAAAATGGGACAAATGCAGACATGCTGCCTGAGTGTTTGCCGCTCTCGGCAACCACATATGCCTCACCACTTTATGCCCCTACTGTCCCAACGCCCATATTGCTACCGTTAATGTAAAATCACATGAAGCATTAAGCAATGCCACCTAATGTCACTATAACTAATGGTCTAGTGTCGTCGATAAATTGAAGCAATGCCACCACCATTTTATGAAGTGCTTCTGTCTTGCTTTATTTCCCATGAATTGTGTTTTTGCAGTTACACTTAAATCTCACACCGCTAACATTGTTTCATCCTAGTGGAACTGCACAAATTTGATTGCACATTTACTGACCATGTGCTACTCTCATCACAGTAATACTAATGCTATTGTTCTGCATGTTAATCTAGTAGCAGTGTTGATGTGATGTGCTACGTCTCGAGCTAGCGTTGGTTTTCCCCGAAGAGGATGGGGTGATGCAGCACCGTAGCGTAAGTATTTCCGTCAGTTTTTGAGAACCAAGGTATCAATCCAATAGGAGGTCACGCGCAAGTCCCTCGTACCTGCACAAAACGGTAGCAACTCGCAACCAACGCTTAGGGGTTGTCAATCCCATCACGGTCACTTACGAGAGTGAGATCTGATAGAGATAATATTTTTGGTATTTTTGGTATAAAGATGCAAAGTAAAAAGTAAAAGAAAAACAAGTAAAATAAAGTAATGGAGATTGATATGATGAGAATAGACCCGGGGGCCATAGGTTTCACTAGTGGGTTCTCTCAAGAGCATAGATATTCTACGGTGGGTGAACAAATTACTGTTGAGCAATTGATAGAATTGAGCATAGTTATGAGGTTATCTAGGTATGATCATTTATATAGGCATCACGACCGTGACAAGTAGACCGACTCCTGCCTGCATCTACTACTATTACTCCACTCATCGACTGCTATCCAGCATGCATCTAGAGTATTAAGTTAAAAACAGAGTAACGCCTTAAGCAAGATGACATGATGTAGAGGAATAAATTCATGCAATATGATAAATACCCCATCTTGTTATCCTCGATGGCAACAATACAATATGTGCCTTGCAACTCTTTCTGTCACTGAGTAAGGACACCGCAAGATTGAACCCAAAGCTAAGCACTTCTCCCATTGCAAGAACTACCAATCTAGTTGGCCAAACCAAACGGATAATTCGAAGAGACTTGCAAAGATAACTCAATCATACATAAAAGAATTCAGAGAAGATTCAAATATTATTCATAGATAAGTTGGATCATAAACCCACAATTCATCGGTCTCAACAAACACACCGCAAAAGAAGATTACATCGAATAGATCTCCACGAGAGAGGGGGAGAACATTGTATTGAGATCCAAAAAGAGAGAAGAAGCCATCTAGCTACTAGCTATGGACCCGAAGGTCTGAAGTAAACTACTCACACTTCATCGGAAGGGCTATGGTGTTGATGTAGAAGCCCTCCGTGATGGATGCCCTCTCCGGCGGAGCTCCGGAACAGGCCCCAAGATGGGATCTCATGGATACAGGAAGTTGCAGCGGTGGAATTAGGCTTTTGGCTCCCCCTGGTCTAATGGGGGTATGTAGGTATATATAGGAGGAAGGAGCACATCGGTGGAGCTCCGAGGGGCCCACGAGGCAGGGGGCGCGCCCAGGGGGGTGCACCCTCCACCCTCGTGACCTCCCCGGGAACTTCTTGGAGTAGGTTCTAAGTCTCCTGGATCACGTTCAGTGAGAAGATCACGTTCCCGAAGGTTTCATTCCGTTTGGACTCCGTTTGATATTCTGTTTCCTCGAAATACTGAAATAGGCAAAAAACAACAATTCTGGGCTGGGCCTCCGGTTAATAGGTTAGTCCCAAAAATAATATAAAAGTGGAAAATAAAGCCCAATATAGTCCAAAACAGTAGATAAAGTAGCATGGAGCAATAAAAAATTATAGATACGTTGGAGACGTATCAGGCATCCCCAAGCTTAATTCCTGCTCGTCCTCGAGTAGGTAAATGATAAAAAGAGAATTTTTGATGCAGAGTGATACTTTGGCATAATTTCAATGTAAATCTTCTTAATCATGGTATGAATATTCAGATCCGAAAGGTTCAAGACAAAAGTTCATATTGACATTAAAATGATAATACTTCAAGCATACTAATTAAACAATTATGTCATCTCAAAATAACATGGCCAAAGGAAGTTCATCCCTACAAAATCATATAGTTAGGCTATGCTTCATTTTCGTCACACAAAGATGTTCCCAACTTCTATACCCCCGTTGACAAACCAAGCAATTGTTTCATACTCAAATAATCTCAAACTTTTTCAACCTTCACGCAATACATGAGCGCGAGCCATGGACATAGCACTATGGGTGGTATAGAATATGATGATGGGGATTGTGTGGAGAAGACAAAAAAGGAGAAAGTCTCACATCAACGAGGCTAATCAATGAGCTATGGAGATGCCCATCAATTGATGTTAATGCAAGGAGTAGGGATTGCCATGCAACGGATGCACTAGAGCTAAGAATGCTCAACAAAAGAAAACTAGTGGGTGTGCATCCAACTTGCTTGCTCATGAAGACATAGGGCATTTTGAGGAAGCCCATCGTTGCAATATACAAGCCAAGTTCTATAATGAAAAATTCCCACTAGTATGAACAAGACAACTTATGAGACTCACTATATGAAAATCATGGTGCTACTTTGAAGCACAATATATGAGACTCACTACATGAAGAACAAGGTGCTACTTTGAAGCACAAGTGTGGAAAAAGAGATAGTAGCATTGCCCTTTTTATTTTCTCCTTCTTTTTTGGGCCTTTCTTTTTTTTCTTTTTGGCCTTTCTCTCTCTTTTTTTTGATTGGGAAATGCTCTAATAATGATGATCATCACACTTCTATTGATTACAACATAATGATTACAACTCGATACTAGAACAAGATATGACTCTATATGAATGCCTCCGGCGGTGTATCGGGATGGTGCAATGAATCAAGAGTGACATGTATGAAAAATAATGCATGGTGGCTTTGCCACAAATACGATGTCAACTACAAGATCATGCAATGGCAATATGACAAAAGTAAAGCATGTCATGATGATGATGATGGTGGAAGTTGCATGGCAATATATCTCGGAATGGCTATGGAAATGCCATGATAGGTAGGTATGGTGGCTGTTTTGAGGAAGATATAGGGAGGTTTATGTGTGAAAGAGCGTATCATATCACGGGGTTTGGATGCACCGGCTGTCGGTGTACTAGAGTAGGGGTACCCTAGTACCCCGAACTTGTGCACGGGCGGTCGCAGCATCCCGCGGCAAGGCTTGCCGGGTGACCGCCAAGACCCTCCGTGGTTCCCTTGAAGACCATTTAAGAACAAAGTACTCAAACCAAGGCCCCGGCAAGAGGAGCTTGCCGGGAAGGCCAACCAAGGCCCCGGCAAGAGGAGCTTGCCGGGAAGGCCAACCCAGGCCCCGGCAAGAGGATCTTTCCGGGAAGAGACAAGACCCCGGCAAGAGGAGCTTGCCGGGAAGGCCACTCAAGGCATACCAAGAAAGCTTGCCGCGATGCGCCCTGTGTCCCGGCAAGGCCCGGTGAGCAACAAGCTCCCAAACACGACAAGATGACGACCGTGGCAAGGAGCTTGCCGCGGGAAACCCCCACTTCGTGCCCGCGCTCCAGCACACCTGCTAACGTGTCGCTCTAGGACTCTCCCAAGCACACGTGGCAGGAGGCCGCGCAGCTAGGGGTGCGTGGTGGCAAGCAGGCGCTGACAAGATAACCATCGTGGCAAACAGTGGCGCTCCTAACGGTCACTTTTTGCACTGTTTAGGCAACTCAGACGGGCATTCAATGACCTTGTCCCCTGCCGTTAGAGTTAGGTAGGGTGCACTGTATCCACAGTAGCGGTAGCTGCACCTACCGCATCCTTTTCCATTTTTACCCTTCTAGTCTACGTTACCACCTGTCGGTGACCCCTTGAAAGTATAAAAGGAGGCCCAAGCGCAACGTAGAAGGGGTTCGGCTCATTCGAAACATCAGGAACACTCTCACGCTCGGTCTGGCAGCGTCCATCGCTCCTGAGCAAGAATTCAATACACACAAACAAGCAGCAGTAGGGTTTTACGCATCCGTGCGGCCCGAAGCTGGGTAAAAACTGCTCGCGTGTACTGCCTCGATCCGCTCTTTGTGCGCTCTCCGCCTCCCACCGAACCGAAAGGGGCCCGGTCCCCATAGGTGTTGGTGGATCAGCTTCCCCCGACATCTTTGGCGCGCCAGGTAGGGGGCGTCGAGATTGTGCGAACCCGATCCGGCGTGCACGCGAGCTAAATCTTCATCGTCTTCATCGACATGCCACCAAAGAAGAAGGATTCGGAGGCAGTTGTTCCGTCTGCGTCGCTTTCACCACCTCCGGAGCAAACCGGTGGTGGAGTGGACGCCGGCGGAAGAATGGGCGTCGACGAGGGAGCCCTCAGTGCGGCCAAGTCCAAGGACAAGGCGGCACAGACCTCGGCGTCCATGCGCGCACCGCGCCCCTCTCAGGAGGCGCGGGACCAGCAGCGTCATGGCGTTCGCAGCGCCATACGTCCGCTGGGCCAAGATCAAGCTGGTGGTTCTCGTGGCGCTCAAGACCAACATGCACGTCAACATGCTGGCTCGAGCGAAGTACGGTCGCCTGGACGGGGCACTGCTCCTTCTAACGTGGTTAGGAGTCCGAGCACGCCCCACTCCTCGCACCGTTCACCTCCGCCGCCCACCACTCCAGCAGAAGCCTTGGCGCGAGCTCAACTACTCCTAGACTATCCTCCGACGGCAGACAAGACCGACGAATGGAGGGCCACTATCCAGAGCCTCATCGGCTTCGCCAACGGCGACACGGCGCGGCGACCAAGCACCTTGCTGCCGCGGCAGGACAGCCGGACGCGAGCCGATGGCAACAAGACCGGGGGAGGTGCGACTTCCATGCACTCTCCACTACGAAGGCCAAAATCGCCGACTCGCCAGGTCCACACCGACAACGGCTCCACCGTGTCGTCGGACCCACGAGCTCGTCGCGACCAGCGCCAAGTTCTCCATGAACGACAACAAGAAGACGCTCGAACCCGCATCGAGCGTCGAAGAGAAGCGCGACGTCAATCCGACAAGCGCGCTAGGCCCTCTGTTGACATGCATGCGCCAGGGGAACCAGGCGATCTGCCGTACGCGGTAGGTTGTCCTGCGTTCACCTGTGAGCTGCGGCAAGTCCAGTGGCCCAGCACAAAGAATTTCAAACCAGATGTACCAGAGAAGTACGACGGCAAGACGCATCCGTCGGAGTGTCTCAGCATCTACACCATCGCGGTGCAGGCTGCCGGGGGACGGGACGACAAGATCCTTGCCAACTACTTCCCGCTGGTACTCAAGCCCAACGTCAGGTCCTGGCTCATGCACTTGCCGGACAATTCCATCTCCTCTTGGGCAGATTTATGCCATCAGTTTGTCGGCGCCTTTACAGGCGGCCACAAGCCACATGGCCAAGAGAGCGATCTTCATCTGCTCGCCCAGAAGGAAGGAGAGCCACTGCGCAAGTACATTCAGAGATTCAGCCGTGTACAGCACAACATCCCAGACGTCCACCCCGCCGCGATCATCAGCGCGTTCCATCAGAACGTGCGAAACCGAAGGATGAGGGAGGAGATGGCGATGTGTAAGATCAGAGACGTCAGCGAGCTTTACGCCCTGGCCGACAAGTGTGCACGCGCTGAAGAGGGGAGGAGGCTCCCCGGAGAGAGTACAGGAGCAGGAGGGATCCGACAGTGAGGATGCCGCCCCGACAAGGAAAGGCCGGCGGCGGAACAACAGAAGGAAAAAGGGCAAGGAAGTGCTAGCTGTCGAGCAGACCAGCAACGGAGGTGGTGCCAAGGAAGCTAAAGCTGGTGGCTCCGACAAGGAGGCCCAGCCTGTGGCGGCCGCCGACAAGCAGGACAGCTCCGGCAAGCAGTATTGTAAGATTCACCGCACCAAGGGTCACGATCTCCAGAACTGCAAGAAAGTCGAACAGCTTGTTGAGCAACAGAAAGCTGAGTACGAGCGGCGCGACAAGGAGAAGGCCCAGGAAAGAACTGGTGGATCCGGCAAGAAATGTCCCGGCCGAGGAGGACGCCGCGGCAAGGCCAAGTAGCGGCAAGGAGACAGATCTCCCCGCGGCCGCAACAAGGATGAAATGACGACGACGACGAAGACGTGGATGATGACGAGGCCGACGAGCAGGAATTTCAGGAAGCCACAGAGGTCCTGTGCGTTGACGGTGACGCCTCTCTGCATACTTCGCACCGCCAACTCAAGCAGTGGATGCGGGAAGTGAATGCAGCAGAGCCATCCATAGAGTCACGCAAACCACTGAAATGGTCCAGCACACCTATCATCTTCGACATTGAGGACCACCCTGATCGCGTAACTGCGGTCGGGTGTTTGCCGATGTTGGTTTCTCCAACTATCCGCAATCTCAAGGTCACGAAGATGCTAGTTGACGGCGGGGCTGGCTTGAACCTGATATCCTCCGCGGTCCTCCAGAAACTTCAGATCCCTGACAGCGAGCTCGAGGAGACCGGCACATTCCAAGGAATCAGCCCGGGAAGAAGCAAGCCGAAGGGAAAGATCACGCTGCCGGTCACATTTGGCAGCAAGCTGAACTTCAGGACTGAGAGGGTCACGTTTGACGTTGCCGACTTTCCATTACCTTACAATGGAATCCTTGGCCGTCCGGCACTCGCCAAGTTCATGGCAGCATCTCATTATGCGTACAACATACTGAAAATGCCAGGCCCAATAAGTGTCATCTCTGTCCCTGGCGACAAGAAGGATGCTCTTATCTGTGCCGACAAGATCTACCGGGAAGCGGCAGCCGCAGCAGAGCGCAAGACACTTGCCGCTGAAGCTCCCGGAGGGAAGAAGAAGACCAAGTCCGGCAAGAGCTCTGATGCCTACTCCGGCAAGCGCACCTCTTCGGAGTGCTGCGCTACCGTCGAGGACGCACCATCGAGCTCCACCGGCAAGTGTAAGAAGGCAATGGCAGCTCCACCTGAGACTAAGAAGGTGTCCGCCAAGGAGGATGGCACTGGTGGTACCTTCACCATCAGCGCCACTCTTGACCCCAAATAGGAAAGCGCGCTCGTTGCTTTCCTGCGGGCGAATGTCGACGTGTTTGCATGGCAACCGTCTGATATCCCCGGTGTTCCCAGGAAAGTAATCGAGCACCACCTTGCCGTCTGTCCTCATGCGCGGCCCGTCAAGCAGAGAGTCAGGAAGCAGGAAGTGGAGCGCCAAGAATTCATTGCAGAAGAAATCAAGAAGTTGGAAGCAGCAGGCCTTGTCAGAGGAGTGCTCCATCCCACGTGGTTGGCCAATCCTGTTGTTGTGCGCAAGGCTAACGGAAAATGGAGGCTTTGTATTGACTTCACTGATGTTAATAAAGCTTGTCCCAAAGACCCATTTCCCTTGCCGCGTATTGACCAGATTGTCGACTCCACAGCCGGATGTGATTTGCTTTCATTTCTTGATGCATACTCAGGATACCATCAGATCTTCATGGCAGAAGAGGATGAAGAGAAAACCGCATTTATCACCCCATGTGGCACGTACTGCTTCGTATGGATGCCTTTCGGTTTGAAGAATGCTGGATCAACATTCACAAGGGTAGTCTACCATGCTTTTGAGCCGCAAATGCACAGAAATGTGGAAGCCTACATGGATGATATAGTGGTCAAGAGCAAAAACAAGGCTACTCTGATTCAGGATCTAGATGAAACTTTTGCAAATCTGCGCAGGATCAACCTCAAGCTCAATCCCGAGAAGTGCGTGTTCGGAGTCCCTTCCGGCAAGCTTCTCGGGTTCTTTGTGTCACAGCGGGGGATTGAAGCCAATCCCGACAAGATCAAAGCCATCGAGCAGATTGAAGCACCAAAGCGCGTCAAGGATGTACGAAAGCTTGCCGGTTGCGTGGCTGCTCTCAGCAGATTTATCTCTAAGTCCGCAGAGCGCGCCTTGCCGTTTTTCAAAATATTGAAAAAGGCAGGTCCGATGAAATGGACTCCAGAAGCGGAGGCCGCGCTACAGGACTTGAAGAGGTACCTGTCCTCCACTCCAATACTTGTCGCACCTAAGCCACAAGAGAAGTTGCTGCTATATCTGGCAGCAACCAATCAAGTGGTTAGTGCTGCGTTAGTAGCGGAGAGGGAGGCGGACGATGAGCCAGCAACCGCGGCAAGTGAATCCAGCGACAAGCAAGGGGCTTCTCCGACAAGCTCAGGCCCCGAAAAAGTTGAGTCTGCGCAGGCATGCAAGGAGGTGCAGAGGAAAATGGTGCAGCGCCCAGTTTACTTTGTCAGTTCCCTTCTACAGGGGGCTAGATCAAGGTATTCTGGCGTACAGAAATTGCTTTTCGGCCTTCTCACGGCCTCGAGAAAGCTGCGCCATTACTTCCAGGCACATGAGATAACAATTGTCACTCGCTTTCCGTTGAAGAGGATACTGCAAAATCCAGAAGCAACCGACAGGATTGTCGAGTGGGCACTGGAACTGTCAAGCCTTGGCCTCAAGTTTGAGAGTACTTCCACTATACAGAGCAGAGCATTGGCAGAATTCATAGCAGAATGGACGCCGACACCAGACGAAGAAACTCCAGAAACAAGCATCCCCGTCAAAGAGGCAAGCAAAGAGTGGCTGATGTGCTTTGATGGTTCCTTCTCGCTGCAAGGCGCCGGTGCAGGCGTGCTGCTTATCGCACCCACCAGAGAGCACCTCAAGTATGTAGTTCAGATGCATTTTCCCAAGGAGCAAGCAACGAACAATACGACAGAGTATGAAGGTTTGCTTGCCGGACTCAGAATCGCGGCAGACCTTGGGATCAACAAGCTCATTGTCAGGGGTGACTCGCAGTTGGTCGTCCGCCAAGTAAACAAAAGCTATCAGAGTCCATTTATGGAAGCATATGTTGATGAAGTAAGGAAGCTAGAAGCACACTTTGACGGCCTGCAAATGGAACACGTTCCACAAGCTCAGAACGATATTGCTGACGGCCTGTCAAAGTGCGCAGCACTAAAGTTACCTGTGGAACCAGGGATTTTTGTGCTCAAGCTGATTCAACCATCCGTAACACCGTCGACTGGACAGAGAAAGAAGAGGAAGTTGGTTTCTGATGACTACTTTCCGGCAGAGCTTCCCGAAGCCGCCGCCAAGAAGGTCCCCAAGATCAACACCAAGAGTGCTGAGGAGCAGTCTGCTCCGGCGAACCTCTTGGTTTGTTCCGTTGAAGCAGACGCTCCCGACAAGTTTTGCTCTGGCAAGCTTGCCAGGGAATATCACGCTCCGGCCGAACCGCAGGTTCTTGCCGTAGAAGCGGATGTTCCCACAGCAATAGATATGCCTTTAGCCCTTGTTGTCGAGCCGCAAGCTCCAGCATGGGCGCAGCAGATCGTCCGTTTCCTTCAGACAGGAGAGCTTCCCGAAGAGCAAGAAGAAGCGGAAAGAGTAGCCCGGCAGTCAAGTATGTACAAGTTTGTCAACAACACACTGTACAGAATAAGACTCAACGGTGTGAAATTGAAGTGTATTCCCCGGGAAGACGGACAACAGCTGTTGGCAGAGATACATGGAGGCATATGTGGTCACCACATTGGCGCAAGAGCACTTGCCGGCAAAGCATTCCGACAAGGTTTCTTCTGGCCGACAGCCCTCCAGGATGCAACTGCACAAGTAACCAAGTGTGAAGCGTGCCAGTTCCATTCCAAACAGATACACCAGCCAGCTCAAGCTCTCCAGACGATCCCTTTATCCTGGCCATTTTCGGTCTGGGGGCTCGACATCCTCGGCCCCTTTCCCCGAGCTGTCGGGGGCTTTGAGTTCTTGTACGTCGCATCGACAAGTTCACAAAGTGGCCGGAAGTGGAACCAGTGAGGAAGGTGACAGCACAGTCAGCAGTCAAGTTCTTCAGGTCGATTGTTTGCCGTTTGGGATCCCTAACAGGATCATCACCGACAACGGCACGCAATTTACGAGCCGCACCTTCATGCAGTACGTCCAAGATCTTGGCGCCAAGGTCTGCTTCGCTTCTGTTGCTCATCCGAGAAGCAACGGTCAAGCGGAGAGGGCAAATGCTGAAGTGCTGCGAGGCCTCAAGACCAGAACTTTCGACAGGCTGCACAAGTGCGGAAGAAACTGGATCGAGGAGCTGCCGGTGGTTCTTTGGTCGATCAGGACGACGCCAAATTGAGCCACTGGCCAGACACCCTTCGCTCTAGTCTATGGAGCAGAGGCAGTTCTCCCCACGGAACTCGTTTACGGGTCACCTCGAGTGCTCGCTTATGATGAGCTCGAGCAAGAGCAGTTGCGCCAAGATGACGTGCTGCTCCTTGAGGAAGACCGTCTTCAGGCTGCTGTGCGAGCCGCTCGCTACCAGCAAGCTTTGCGTCACTACCATAGCCGCAAAGTTAAAGCCAGGAGCTTCGAGGAAGGCGACCTTGTTCTTCGGCGCGTTTAGTCCGCCAAGAATTCCAACAAGTTGACGCCGAAGTGGGAAGGCCCTTATCGGGTGAAACGAGTCACTAGGCCCGGCGCTGTCCGCCTTGAGACCGAAGATGGCATTCCGGTGAGCAACTCCTGGAACATTGAACATCTTCGTAAGTTTTACCCGTAGGGCGCGGTTGCCGGAAGCTTTTCCGGCAACCATCTTTTGTACAAGTCTTGCCGATGTTGCATGTAATCCTTTGTACAAAGCCGGACGCAGACCCCGTGCACCAGTAAAGTTCATGTGCCCTGCACATCTTGTCAGTTTCTTTTTATGCTATAATCCTTTTTCGCATATGTTATCTGACACTTTGTGCAGCAACAGACCCCGGTAAGCGATAACGAGCCCAAGGCTCCATATCATTACTTTATTTCTCTGTTTCTTTCTCAAAAGAAGGAAGGTTCCCTCGCCCACAAGGTTTACCAGGGGGGAAGGAGAAGATAATGGTGTGGACCAGGCCGTTCAAGAAAGTCTCTCCTTGCCGGGAAGCAGACGACAGAAAAGCTAAGTTGCTAAAGTTTGAGCAATCAGTTTTTTTTAGTTTTTGAGTTATTTTCCTTGAACGACCGTGCTTTGTATGGAAAACCTGTGCGCGGAGGAACCAACTCGCAGCTAGCTGCGCCCTTACTTTGTTTCGAGTCCGCTCAACAACTTAAGTGAGCTGCAACTAGTTGCGACAAGGTTGCTTGTCGGTAGCGACCCCGCCAGCAGGCTGCTGAAGTTCCGCACTCGGCGCTCGCGGCAAGGGTGCCTGCACCGGCAAGTTTCCCTAGAAAGCGTAGGGCAGAACCATACAAAGCCAAGAGTCGAGTAAAGGATGTAACATAGCAATTTGTTGCCTAAGATAGAGTTATATTACAAAAATAACTTGTCGCGCCTCTAATAAAGTGTTCTCATGACATGACTGGCAGCGACAAGAAAAGAAGAAAACGGACGGCCTAATCTATGCGACCGCCGTCAACCCTTTTGACCTCGTTCACCCTGTCCACAATGGGTGCGACGAGGGCCTTAAGTGCGTCAAGATCAGCGTCCGCCGGCAGCCTCTTGAGGACGTTGGTGAGGTTGAGGCCCGGATTGCGGAAGGCCACCTTCACCAGCACCTTCTCCAGAACTCCGGCACAAATTGAGCGTGACTCATCGGCCAACTGCTTTGGGATCCATTCCCGGAGTTGCTGGAGCGCCGCCGCCACGCCTTTGAAGAACAGAGTGAGCTTGGCGCTGGGTTGGAGGTTCTCATCGGAGGAGTACCCGAAGCCTTCCACCCCCAATTGCACCAGCTCCTCTTCGATGACCACAGCAATGTTCACGAGGCCCTCCGTCCAGAGCTCCACAGTATCTCTGAGAAGATTCTGGGTTTCGGCGGCCCTCGCTAGCAGCGCCTCGTTGGCCTTGATGTCCTTCTTCAAGTCCGCCTCCCGTTTCTTGGCGCCGTCCAATGTCTCCGTCAGGGTGGCCAGCTTCAACTCCAGATCAGCATTGGAATTCTTGGCGGCGCGCAGCTCTTTGCCCTTCTCGGAGAGTTGGCCCTGCAGCTCACCGTGGGCAAGGGCGTCCTTCTCGCGCTCCAGCTTGAGCGCGGCAAGCTCTTCGCCACCCACCTTCAGATCAGCCTCCAGCTGCGCCACCTTTACTTCCAATTCCTTCTTAGCGGTCTCGGCAGCCGCAGCCGCATCCTTTGCCTCTTGGAGCGCCCCGCCAAGTGCCCGTTCGCGCGCGGCAAGCTCCTCCTCGTGGCTGTCGAGGTTCACTTTCCGCTGAGCCAGCTCGCCTTCTCGCGCGCACAGCTTCTCGCCGGTGAGCCGCTGCTGCTCTTCAGCTTCGGCCTTCTCGAGGAGGAAGGCCTTCCGCTCTTCAGCAAGCTGCTCCCGCTCCTCCGCCAAGGCCCGGAGAGCTTCCTGGCGAAAACCCCGGAGCTCCTCCGCACGTTTCTCTATATCCACGCTCACTTTCGCGACGAGCGCTTCCTGGGACTCCAACTTGACTTGACGGGCGCGATAGAGCGCCAGCAGCCTCCGCAGCAGCCGCTCCTCCTCGGGCTCGTCACTACTGCTTCCCGGCGCATCAACGATCGACAACCCGGCGGAGGCGAGCACCTCCCCATCCAAAACTTCTCCTTCCACCGGCGCCCTGGAGCTTGACGCCCAAGGGAGCTTGATGAAGATGCCCTCGCCAGCCTTCAGATAGGCGCCGGGCTGGGGCTCCTTGGAGCCTGACGCTGCAGCAGCGGCGGAGGGATCGGTGGTCGGTGCAGCGCCTGACGCTCCTGCGGCCTCAGGGCCGTCAGAGCGATCGCCAGATCCCCCGCTAGCTTCCTCGGCGGCAGCCTTGGCGGCCTCTTCACCGGCAGGCACATCGGCACCAGCTCCGTCTTCGGCGGCCGCGGCATCATCAGTGTTGCCGCGTGCGTCCTCTCCGCCGCCCGCCTCGGTCTCCATCGGATCCGCGGAGGGTGGACCTGACGACCGGAGAAGAACAAGTCAAACAAGCACTCAAGAAGAAAAATCAGCAGAAGAATGCAAAGAAAGTTTCGGGCGGGAAGGATTACCTGTGCTGGGATCCGCTGTCATAAGCTCCACCACCGGCGGATCGTTAGCGCTATCCCTTGCCGGAGACTCCTCCCTTACCGGAGAACGCTCCCTTGCCGGGGAGTCCGCCCTTGGCGGCGTAGTCGAAGCAGACGACGAGTCGGAGGTGATCACCACGCCCTCCTGATGAAGCTGTTCTGCTCCTGCACAAACAAACCAGTGATCAGATGTCGACAAAGGAAAAGAGCAACCACGCGCACCCAGAAACAGAAAGTAAACCATATGCTTACGCTGGGGGCTGCTCTGCGAAGTGATGGCCGGATCCGGCAAGGTGGTCTCGGGCGCGCCTCCTGTCGTCGCAGTGGGCTCGTCCTCGATGATCACCACCTGAGCCTTGGCCCTCTTCGCCGCCCTCTGGGCTAGAGTCCTGAAAAGGGAGAGTCCAGGGTGGGTCAGATCAGATGCAAGACAGGAATGGCAAGTTGAAGAACTACAAGAACAACAAGGGAATCTTACTCTTCTTCCTCTTCCTCGTCAGAGCTGAGCGCGGAGAGGTCGAAGTTCGGCCCACCTCCGGCGCGACGAGGTGGAGGGGTGGGATCCCTTGGCCGCTTGGCGGGGACTGCGGCGCCAGCCCAAGATGACCCCGCCCCAGTTGCAACTGCGGCGGGAGGCGCACCCGCGGCAACCGTACTTGCCGCGGTGGAGCGTGTCGCGCGGCGCTGCGGCTGTTGACCAGCTTGCCGCCCTGCTGCGTCCCCGATCCTGCGAAGGCGCCTTCTTGGCTGCACTGGGGGCTGCGTTCCGGGCCCTGTTCCCGGCAAGCTCCCCGGAGATGGCGGGCCGCTCGCACCCTCGGCGGGCTCACTCAACTCGGCGTCGGGCGCGGCAAGCTCTTCTTCGTCTTCGGGCCACTCCCGCTCAGCAAGACTCATCGCCGATGCCGCGTCTGCCTCCTCCACCGTGAACCCAAATTCACCCGCGGCTGCGGCTGCCGCCGCCTCTTCCGCCCTGGTGGCGATGCGTTCCATCTCTTGATCGGTGGTGTCGCGGGTGAGGAGCTTCTTGTCGTCGGCATTGACCGCTACTTCCACTATGCTGTCGAAGAACTGCTGCACAACGTCTTCGGCAGGCTCTTGCCAAGTTGGAGCGATCCCGTGCGAATCACACAACGGCATCATGGCACAGATGCGGTCGCGCGAGGAGTTGTTGCACAGAGGAACGACGCCTGCCGACAACCTGAACCACTCGGGATGCTGTGGGTCGTGCTTGAATATCTCCTTGAGTATCCCGTCCAACTCTATGACGGTGAAATTGAAGTTGAGGCCTAGGCGCAACCTCATGATATCTGCCGGGCCTCCAAATTCCCAGGCGGGTCTCCCCCTCGCCTGCAGAGGGGTGATGCGCCGGCGAAGGAAATCTGCGCCAACAGCTCCTACAGTCAGCCCGGCAAGCCTGAGACGCAAGATCCGAGTGGTGGCGATCTTCAGCTTGTCGTCGTCCACGGACAGAGCGCTCCAATCATTGCCACGCACTGCTGGGGCTTGGCGCAGGGCGGTGAACGGCTGCGGGCTCTCTTCTACAACCCAGCACCAATCTGCTCTCCACTCGTCCCACTTGCTGCGGAGCTCCCCCTCCAGATAGGTCTCCTTCTTGCCGGCCCGCGAGATCCAGGCGATCCCGCCGGCAAGAGGTTCCCCTCTCTCGACACGAGGCATAAAAAAATGGCGGAAGAGAGCTATGTTGGGGTGGACTCCGACAAAGTTTTCGCATAGATGGGCGAAAACTGCCATGGTCAGAACGGCGTTGGGGGTGAAGTCAAGGAGGTGGAGTCCATAGGTGTTCATGACGTCGCAAAAGAAATCAGAGAATGGCGGGCAGAGCCCGCAGTAGAAGAACACGGCGAAGAAAGGATATCCGCCAACTGGAGCTGCTTGCGAGGCGACGGCGGAGAGTACCTTCGTGCGCGGATGCGCCCGCGTCTCCGTCGACCAGAAGAGATAGTACCACTCCCTCAGCTCCTCCACGGAGAGCTCGGGGGGGAAAGTGGCCCGCTCCTTCCGCGGCGCCTCAAGCCGCTGCGCTTCGGTCGACTTCACAGCCTTCGCGGCCGCGGACTTCGTGGCCTTCCCCTTCCCGGGCTTCGGAGGCATGGCGGAGGCGGTGGGGGAGATCGACGGCGCTGGTGGTGGTGGCAGCGACGGGGGCGGAGCGCTGCCCTCTTTCAACTCTGCAAGCAGAGGAGGGCGGCGGAGATTTCTGAGATTGCAGCAGCGAAGGGCGAAGGTGGGGGAAATGCCCCTGTTTCCCCTGCTTATAAAGAGGGACGGGGCGGACATTTCGCCCTTCCAAATAAACAACCACCCACGATCCCTCCCACGACTCCGCGATTGACGCGTGCCGTTATGGGGGACGCGGTGGATACGGAGTTAGATTCGGCATAACCCAGGCTCCGCGCGTGCCCGTGCCCTGTTTTGGGCCTGGCCCAACAGCGCTCGGCACCGTGTGTGGCCCAGGCCCGGGGGCTCCTGTCGGTGTACTAGAGTAGGGGTACCCTAGTACCCCGAACTTGTGCACGGGCGGTCGCAGCATCCCGCGGCAAGGCTTGCCGGGTGACTGCCAAGACCCTCCGTGGTTCCCTTGAAGACCATTCAAGAACAAAGTACTCAAACCAAGGCCCCGGCAAGAGGAGCTTGCCGGGAAGGCCAACCAAGGCCCCAGCAAGAGGAGCTTGCCGGGAAGGCCAACCCAGGCCCTGGCAAGAGGATCTTGCCGGGAAGAGACAAGACCCCGGCAAGAGGAGCTTGCCGGGAAGGCCACTCAAGGCATACCAAGAAAGCTTGCCGCGACGCGCCCTGCGTCCCAGCAAGGCCCGGTGAGCAACAAGCTCCCAAACACGACAAGACGACGACCGCGGCAAGGAGCTTGCCGTGGGAAACCCCCACTTCGTGCCCGCGCTCCAGCACACCTGCTAACGTGTCGCTCTAGGACTCTCCCAAGCACACGTGGCAGGAGGCCGCGCAGCTAGGGGTGCATGGTGGCAAGCAGGCGCTGACAAGATAACCATCGTGGCAAACGGTGGCGCTCCTAACGGTCACTTTTTGCACTGTTTAGGCAACTCAGACGGGCATTCATTGACCTTGTCCCCTGCCGTCAGAGTTAGGTAGGGTGCACTGTGTCCACAGTAGCGGTAGCTGCACCTACCGCATCCTTTTCCATTTTTACCCTTCTAGTCTACGTTGCCACCTGTCGGTGACCCCTTGAAAGTATAAAAGGAGGCCCAAGCGCAACGTAGAAGGGGTTCGGCTCATTCGAAACATCAGGAACACTCTCACGCTCGGTCTGGCAGCGTCCATCGCTCCTGAGCAAGAATTCAATACACACAAACAAGCAGCAGTAGGGTTTTACGCATCCGTGCGGCCCGAAGCTGGGTAAAAACTGCTCGCGTGTACTGCCTCGATCCGCTCTTTGTGCGCTCTCCGCCTCCCACCGAACCGAAAGGGGCCCGGTCCCCATAGGTGTTGGTGGATCAGCTTCCCCCGACACCGGCGAAGTTTGCACCAACTCTCAATGTGAGAAAGGGCAATGCACGGTACCGAAGAGGCTAACAAATGGTGGAAAGGTAAAAGTGTGTATAATCCATGGACTCGACATTAGTCAAAAGAACTCATATACTTATTGCAAAAATTTAGAAGTCATCAAAAATCAAGTACTACGCGCATGCTCCTAGGGGGATAGATTGGTAGGAAAAGACCATCGCTCATCCCCGACCGCCACTCATAAGGATGCACAAGCTAGGTACACTTCATGCTTCAAATTTGTTACACAACTTTAACCATACGTGCATGCTACGGGACTTGCTAACTTCAACACAAGTATCTCTCAAATTCATAACTACTCAACTAGCACGACTATGATATTATCACCTCCATATCTCAAAACAATTATCAAGCATCAAACTTATCTTAGTATTCAACCCACTAAAAAGAAAGTTTCACATATCTTGAATACCAAGTATATTAACATTAAGCAAATTACCATGCTATTAACGACTCTCAAAATAATCTAAGTGAAGCATGAGAGGTCAAGTTTCTTTAAAACAAACCACCACCGTGCTCTAAAAGATCTAAGTGAAGCACTAGAGCAAAAATTATCACGCTCAAAAAGATATAAGTGAAGCACATAGAGTAAACTATCAAGCTCAAAAGATATAAGTGAAGCACATAGAGTATTCTAACAAAATTCAATTCATGCATGGCTCTCTCAAAAGGTGTGTACAGAAAGGATGATTGTGGTAGACTAACAAGCAAAGACACAAATAATACAAGACGCTCCAAGCAAAACATATATCATGTGGTGAATAAAAATATAGCTCCAAGTAAATTACCGATGGAAGTGGACGAAAGAGGGGATGCCTTCCGGGGCATCCCCAAGCTTTGACTTTTTGGTGTCCTTGGATTATCTTGGGGGTGCCATGGGCATCCCCAAGCTTAGGCTCTTGCCACTCCTTGTTCCATAATCCATCAAAAGAATTCACCCAAAACATGAAAACATCACAACACAAAACTCAATAGAAATCTCGTGAGCTCCGTTAGAGAAAGAAAACAAAAGACTACTTTAAGGTACTGTAGTGAACTTGTTCTTTATTTGTATTGGTGTTAAACCTACTGTATTCCAACTTCTCTATGGTTTATAAACTATTTTACTAGCCATAGATTCATCAAAATAAGCAAACAACACACGCAAAACAGAATCTGTTAAAAACAGAACAGTCTGTAGTAATCTGTTACTAACGCAAACTTCTGGAACCCAAAAAATTCTACCAAAATTAGAAGACCTGGGAAATTTGTTTATTGATCAGCAGCAATTGGAATCACTATTTTTCACGTTCTTGTGATTTTTGACAATTCGGGCACTGAGTGCAAAGATTCTGGAAATTACAGCAAGATCAAATAACTATCTTCCAAGAAGATCTAATAGGTTTAACTTGGCACAAACACTAATTAAAAGATAAAACCACATATAAACAGAATCTAGATGGATTATTTATTCCTAAACAGAACCAAAAACAAAAAACACAAAATAAAATTGGGTTGCCTCCCAACAAGCGCTATCGTTTAACGCCCCTAGCTAGGCATAAAAGCAAGGATAGATCTAGGTATTGCCATCTTTGGTAGGCAATCCATGAGTGGCTCTCGTGATAGATTCATATGGTAATTTTATTTTCTTTCTAGGAAAGTGTTCCATGCCCTTCTTTAAGGGAAATTGGAATTTAATATTCCCTTCCTTCAATCAATAATTGCACCAATCGTTCTAAGGAAAGGTCTACCAAGAATAATAGGACATGAAGGATTGCAATCTATATCAAGAACGATAAAATCTACGGGCACATAATTCCTATTTGCAACAATAAGAACATCATTAATTCTTCCCATAGGCTTTTTAATAGTGGAATCCGCAAGATGCAAGTTTAGAGAGCAATCATCAAAGTCACGAAAATCTAGCAAATCACACAAAGCTTTGGGGATAGTAGAGACACTAGCACCCAAATCACACAAAGCATAAAACTCATAATTTTTTATTTTAATCTTAATTGTTGGTTCCCACTCATCATGGAGTTTTCTAGGGATAGAAACTTTCAACTCAAGCTTTTCTTCATAAGATAAGGCGTCAACAATGTGTTCGGTAAAGGCCTTATTTCGACTATAAGCATGAGGAGAATTTAACACGGATTGCCACAAGGAAATACAATCAATTAAAGAGCAATTTTCATAGTTAAATTCCTTGAGATCCAAAATAGTGGGTTTAGCAATATCTAGATTTTTATTTCTTTCAATCCCTTTTTTATCAATTTCATCATCAGGATCTAAAAACTCAGAATTCTTAGAATGCCTTCTAGGTAAGGGAAGATCATAATCAGATTCATCAAGATTCATATTTCAAAACAAAGATTTAATAGGGACACATCAATAACTTTTAGATCTTCATCTTGATTTTCATAGTTATTCGGTTTAGCGGCCATCTTATTGACTAAGGTGGCTTGCATATCCGAAATTTCAGCGGTCATTTTTTCAAGATGAGCAATTTGGGCTCTTACACCATCAAATTCTTTGGACATATCATCGAGCTCTTTATTCATATAACTCATAAAACTCTTTTGTTCCTTAAGCTCGTTTCTAAAGAAATTATTATGCTCAAACTGCAAGACCATAAACTTCCTGACATTGTTTTCGATATCTTCTAGCCTTTTAAGGTGAAGATCACCAAAATTAGGTAAGCCCATCATGACGAACAAGCAAGCAAACTAACACATGAGCAAACAAAAGGCAAAGGGAAAGAGAGGGCAAATAAAACGGCAAGGGTGAAGTGGGGGAGAGGAAAACGGGAGGCAAATGGCAAATAATGTAATGCGAGAGATAGAGATTGTGATGGGTACTTGGTATGTTGACTTTTGCGTAGGCTTCCCCGGCAACGGCGCCAGAAATGGCTCGTTGACGGGAGAGTAAATCTTGACTTGACTTGGCATAGGCCTCCCCGGCAACGGCGCCAGAAATCCTTCTTGCTACGTCTCGAGCTAGCATTGGTTTTCCCCGAATAGGAGGGGGTGATGCAACACAGTAGCATAAGTATTTCCCTCAGTTTTTGAGAACCAAGGTATCAATCCAGTAGGAGGTCACGCGCAAGTCCCTCGTACCTGCACAAAACGGTAGTAACTTGCAACCAACGCTTAGGGGTTGTCAATCCCTTCATGGTCACTTACGAGAGTGAGATCTGATAGAGATAATATTTTTGGTATTTTTGGTATAAAGATGCAAAGTAAAAAGTAAACGCAAAACAAGTAAAATAAAGTAATGGAGATTGATATGATGAGAATAGACCCGGGGGCCATAGGTTTCACTAGTGGCTTCTCTCAAGAGCATAGATATTCTACGGTGGGTGAACAAATTACTGTTGATCAATTGATAGAATTGAGCATAGTTATGAGGTTATCTAGGTATGATCATGTATATAGGCATCACGTCCGTGACAAGTAGACCGACTCCTGCCTGCATCTACTACTATTACTCCATTCATCGACCGCTATCCAGCATGCATCTAGAGTATTAAGTTAAAAACAGAGTAACGCCTTAAGCAAGATGACATGATGTAGAGGAATAAATTCATGCAATATGATAAATGCCCCATCTTGTTATCCTCGATGGCAACAATACAATACGTGCCTTGCAACTCTTTCTGTCACTGAGTAAGGACACCGCAAGATTGAACCCAAAGATAAGCACTTCTCCCATTGCAAGAACTACCAATCTAGTTGGCCAAACCAAACGGATAATTCAAAGAGACTTGCAAAGATAACTCAATCATACATAAAAGAATTCAGAGAAGATTCAAATATTATTCATAGATAAGTTGGATCATAAACCCACAATTCATCGGTCTCAACAAACACACCGCAAAAAGAAGATTACATCGAATAGATCTCCACGAGAGAGGGGGAGAACATTGTATTGAGATCCAAAAAGAGAGAAGAAGCCATCTAGCTACTAGCTATGGACCCGAAGGTCTGAAGTAAACTACTCACACTTCATCGGAAGGGCTATGGTGTTGATGTAGAAGCCCTCCGTGATGGATGCCCTCTCTGGCGGAGCTCCGGAACAGGCCCCAAGATGGGATCTCGTGGATACAGGAAGTTGCAGTGGTGGAATTAGGTTTTTGGCTCCCCCCTGGTCTAATGGGGGTACGTAGGTATATATAGGAGGAAGGAGCACGTCGGTGGAGCTCCGAGGGGCCCACGAGGCAGGGTCGCGCCCAGGGGGGCGTGCCCTCCACCCTCGTGACCTCCCCGGAAACTTCTTGGAGTAGGGTCCAAGTCTCCTGGATCACGTTCGGTGAGAAGATCACGTTCCCGAAGGTTTCATTCCGTTTGATATTCTGTTTCCTCGAAATACTGAAATAGGCAAAAAACAGCAATTCTGGGCTGGGCCTACGGTTAATAGGTTAGTCCCAAAAATAATATAAAAGTGGAAAATAAAGCCCAATATAGTCCAAAACAGTAGATAAAGTAGCATGGAGCAATCAAAAATTATAGATACGTTGGAGACGTATCATGATGTGATGCTACTTACTTAAGGACACTTTCATACTGTCAATCTAGTGCCAATTATAACACAATATATGATGTTGTTAATCATACGCCACTGCAAATATCTGTCACTGTTTAAATAACTGTATTTCATATTTGCGCAAACAGGAATGTCTGTCTCCATATCGTTTCGGGATGTCTGTCTCCGTATCGTTTCTATCGGCGCAATCAAAAGCACACACCTCAATTTTAGTAGAACTACGCAAAATGAGATGGCTATCCCTGGTTGCCATCGTCTAACCACTCATCTTCCAGGTATTCCTACATTGGTAGTTACTAGGTAGAATGACCAACGCAATATAATAGAAGTTGATTCGTACGTTTTACTTCCTGATTGCAGTGTAGGAACGAGCGAAAACAACTGCATCCAATCCGGAATGCACTTTCTACCAGTTCATCCATGGACCAAGGACTAGCTGGCAGGGCTGCACGACGGTTTTTTGGACAGGTGCGCGGACAAGAGGCATTGTGGTCTGCTTATTTCTGCAAATAGCGGTGCTTAAATTTAGTGGAATGCACAAGAATTTCAGCTGGTCACTACACTACATGGTTCAGTTCAGCATTCCAGCTGAGAACACAATTATAATTGGTTATTCTAGAATGAGAGAACCTAACCCTGGATGGTGGCAACAAGAAAAAACTAGAGTGAACTCCAGGAAATTTAAGCCTGTCGGGAGGCCCTTTGCTTAGAGAAGCCTTGCTTGTTTTTCCTGATTTGTAAACCTTCTCACAACTTTGTCTTTTGTTGTGAACTAGTATATGTTTGTTATGTTTTATGAATCATTGAGATGTATAAAATTGCTTAACTTATGCTTTTCAAGTTTTTTATGAAGCCGAGTTTAATGTGAGTGTTCCACATGAATGCTGGACTAGCGTGTGAACGTTTGGAATTTACATTGTGGCCTCAGTTAATTGCATGAACCACTGTGACAAGATACATAGTTACTTATATGCCAGACATCAAATTGTTGATTGTTAGCTGGTCGATAGCCTAGTGTTGAAGCGAGCTGAGACAATGTGCCGTGTTTTGCACAACTGCTTACAAGTGGGGTAGCACCAACAGTGTTTACAAGTACTTATGTATACGTCGGTGCATAGTTCTCGAACGAGTACTCTATTTCATCAAAACACACACTGCTCGTATGATAAACCGTGACAACTTATGTCTTACCATGCCATATTCATGAAAAAACTAGTGAGGTCGCATCTTTTTTGGCAACAATTATGATGGTTCTCACATGATTCACGGGCACACAAAAGTAGTAGCAGTTCCCATAGACGTATTCAAACAGAGTACTAGGCCCAGAGGGCTCGATAACAGGCAAGGTTCGGATAATTAGACACAATCCAAACTACTATTAAACACTAGCTGGGGCAACTATTTCATGCCTCGATCTAATTTGGGCTGGACACAAGATGGACCTTGCCATGAACATCATCGAGGACGTCCGGCAGCAGCTCAATCCTGTGAACCTTCATGAAGACAACCTTGTGGCCTTGCCACTCATAAACTTGTTTGTGGAGGCATGCCACGTCATCTTCCTGCGTAAGCTTGACAAGAATAGTATGCCTCACAAACGAAGGGGTAGCTTTGAACTTCTTGTGCTTTAGTACACCCTGGACAACACGCCTGACAACAGTGAGGCTGGAATACAACTCTTCATTGGTATAAGCGCAAATGGCTTCCAGGATCCAACAGCCTAAAAACTCTGTTTTCCCAGTGCGTATATTCAGGTCATCCGCCTCATAGCGAGTGACATGTACAACCACACAATCCTTGTCTGCATCAAGGATCTAAGTGAAACAGAAACAAATTCTGAATTACTTTCCAGTATAAGAAACACAAGTTATTTAAACCACTATGTATAGCATGGCATCGAAGCTAATAAAATTTTGCATTATTCATCACCACATACTTAGATGAAAAAGCACAATCGAGATCGGCAAAGAAGAAAATCACCTTGGGCAGCTCAGCGAGGGGGACACATCCTCGAAGGGGGAAAACTGCTCCTGCAGTGTCACGGGGGATGTAACCTCAAATGGGGCGTTGACCATCTCAGTAGTGGTCGTGAGCGTATCTGGGGTCGGCTCGGTGGCTGCCTTCATCTTCTTGGAGCTCTCTGTCTCGTGGGGATCAGCCTCCCGCGTCTGCTCCAATATCGGCAAATCTTTGCCTGGTTCTTCTTGGTCCATCATGAAACTGACGAATACTAGGAGACCACTGAAAGGAAAACACAATCACAATGACAATGAAACAAAAAAAAGAGTGAGGATCGGTTACTGCTTTGCAAAAGTTCTTTTTTTCTCTAAACGAAAATATACCAACATCATCGATCCGCTTACCTTCCCTTCGTTGGGAGGGAAGAACAGTGGCAAATGCGAGTGGTTCCTTTCTTGAAGACTGTGAGGGAGAAGGGGATTCAGCAAAGAGTGAAATGATGGTTGCTTCGTCCGTCAAACTTAGACTGCGGGGAGGTGGGGTTTTGTGATACGACGACTCGTTACTACCGCGCTACGACTAGGGTGACTCTCCACCTGCATACTGCCTTCTAATTTGGTGGGTGGCATTTGGGCCCGCGCGCTGCATGGCCTGCATGTCGGTGAATAAGAGTATAATGGCATTCAGTAGAGGGAGACGTTTCGATGACCTAGGAGGAGCCAGAAGCGGTATTGTATCCACTGTACTAGTAGTAATTGTTTTTCTAGGTAGCTGTAGTGTGTCTCCATTGTACTAGTAGTAATTGTTTCTCTGGGACCAAGACAAAACAGCCCATCCACCCTAGTAAATAGTAAAATCAATTCAAAAGTCCATATATTTACTGAATGATAGGCGCTACCCACACCCAGCACACCGCCCCCCCAAAAAACATGGGTGTCCTTCTTCCTCCTCACTCCCACCCACCTCACGTCAGCTCGCTCCACTCGTACCCCCAAATTCCTCACCTCACACCTACAGAAAACCCCATCTCCCCTTCTTCCTCACTACTACAGAAAAACCCCAGCTCCCCTTCTTCTTCACTCGCACTACAACTAGGCTCGTCATTCGTTACTCTGCTCAAATCCGTGAGCGCTACGCAACGCCCTCGAGGAAAATGGAGTTGGCTGACACCCAGTGCCAAGAAGATGAGGCTCCCGCCAGCGGTGACGCCTGTTGTAGATCCCACACCCGGTAGTGCAGGGAGAAGCAGCGACCCCACCCCCACCGGATCCCAGGAACCCGTAGAATCTCGGGTGGACTACATCAGCGACCTCCCTCTATTCCCCAACACGTCCTGTTATTCTCTGGCGACGTCAGCCCCAACACACACCCGCACCCGAACTGGTCAACCCTCGTACTCCCCTCCGCCTGCGACTGGACCGGCGCATCTTCCACGGCTCCTGTTTGTTCCGTCCGAGGCCTCGCCGTCGTCCTCCGCCTTGCGCCCTTGGTTCGCTCGCCGTGCGCGGTGCGCCGCCCTCTTGCATTGTCAACATCGTCAACAACCGAGAGGAACAAGGAGATGATTGTATGTGGAGAGGATGATAGTAGGGACCCACCAGCGTCATGGCAGTACGCAAGCAAGTGCCTCTATATTACAAGCCCAAAAATATGGTTCCTCCTAATGGTTGGACATCTGGGGCTCATGCCATTGTCAATGTAGTCAATAAATGAGAGAATTACACTACGAGCGGCTGACACCAGGGACCCAGCAGGTCATGCAGTTTACTTTGTTTTTTTGAGAAACAAGTAGTTGTTATTTATACTAGATTTAGCGACGGATCAGGGTAACAACGGGGCTGTGCGGGGGCTGTGGCCCGTCTAGCCAGGGTTTTATTTATGTTTACCATATCATGAGCCCAGTTGTGTTTTTTCTTGCTTAAAATGGCTAGCCTAGTTCTATTTTTTAAAAGAAATACCAAACGAGGCATACTTGCTTTATTAGTGATAACCCACAAGTATAGGGGATCGCAACTGTTTTCGAGGGTAGAGTATTCAACCCAAATTTATTGATTCAACATAAGGGGAGTCAAAGAATATTCTCAAGTATTAGCAGCTGAGTTGTCAATTCAACCACACCTGGAAACTTAATATCTGTAGCAAAGTATTTAGTAACAAAGTAATATGATAGTAGTGGTAATGGTAGCAAAAGGTAATGATAGCAAAAGTAATGTTTTTGGTATTTTGTAGTGATGATAGCAATAGCAACGGAAAAGTAAATAAGCGAAGAACAATATATGGAAAGCTCGTAGGCAATGGATAAGTGATAGAGAGTTATGCTAGATGTGGTTCATCATGTAACAATCATAACCTAGGGTGACACAGAATGAGCTCCAATTCATCAATTTAATGTAGGCATGTATTCCGAATATAGTCATACGTGCTTATGGAAAAGAACTTGCATGACATCTTTTGTCCTACCCTCCCATGGCAGCGGGGTCCTAGCGGAAACTAAGGGATATTAAGGCCTCCTTTTAACAGAGTACCGGACCAAAGCATTAACACATAGTGAATACATGAACTCCCCAAACTACGGTCATCACCGGTAAGTATCCTGATCATAACACATAATAGGTGACTATAGACTTGCAAGATAGGATCAAGAACTCTCATATATTGATGAAAACATAATAGGTTTAGATCTGAAATCATGGCACTCGGGCCCTAGTGACAAGCATTAAGCATAGCAAAGTCATAGCAACATCAATCTCAAAACATAGTGGATACTAGGGATCAAACCCTCACAAAACTAACTCGATAACATGATAAATCTCATCCAACCCATCACCGTCCAGCAAGCCTACAATGGAATTACTCACTCACAGCGGTGAGCATCATGAAATTGTTGATGGAGGAAGGTTGATGATGACGATGGCGACAGATTCCCCTCTCCGGAGCCTCGAACGGACTCTAGATCAGCCCTCCCGAGAGGTTTTAGGGCTTGGCGGCGGCTCCGTATCTTAAAACGCGATGAATCCTTCTCTCTGATTTTTTTTCTCCCTGAAAGCAAATATATAGAGTTGAAGTTGAGGTCGGAGGAGCTCCAAGGGGCCCACGAGGTAGGGGAGCATGCCCTAGGGGGGCAGGCGCACACCCCACCCTCGTGGCTAGGGTGTGGGCCCCCTGGTCTTCATCTTTTGCAAGGATTTTTATTATTTCCAAATAGACGTTCCGTAAAGTTTCAGGTCATTCCGAGAACTTTTGTTTCTGCACATAAATAACACCATGGCAATTCTGCTGAAAACAGCGTCAGTCCGGGTTAGTTCCATTCAAATCATGCAAGTTAGAGTCCAAAACAAGGGCAAAAGTGTTTGGAAAAGTAGATACGACGGAGACGTATCAACTCCCCCAAGCTTAAACATTTGCTTGTCCTCAAGCAATTCAGTTGATAAACTGAAAGTGATAAAGAAAAACTTTTACAAACTCTGTTTGCTCTTGTTGTTGTAAATATGTAAAGCCAGCATTCAAGTTTTTAGCAAAGATTATGAACTAACCATATTCACAATAACGCATAGGTCTCATGTTTACTCATATCAATGGCATAATCAACTAGCGAGCAATAATAGTAAATCTCGGATGACAACACTTTCTCAAAACAATCATAATATGATATAACAAGATGGTTTCTTGCTAGCCCTTTCTAAGACTGCAAAACATAAATGCAGAGCACCTTTAAAGATCAAGGACTGACTAGACATTGTAATTCATGGTAAAAGAGATCCAGTCAAGTCATACTCAATGTAAACTAACAGTAATGAATGCAAATGACAGCGGTGCTCTCTAACTGGTGCTTTTTAATAAGAGGATGATGACTCAACATGAAAGTAAATAGATAGGCCCTTCGCAGAGGGAAGCACGGATTTGTAGAGGTGCCAGAGCTCGGTTTTGAAATAGAGGTGAATAATATTTTGAGCGGTATACTTTCATTGTCAACATAAAAACCAAGAGATGGCGATATCTTCCATGCTACACACATTATAGGCGGTTCCCAAACAGAATGGTAAAGTTTATACTCCCCCTCCACCAACAAGCATCAATCCATGGCTTGCTCGAAACAACGAGTGCCTCAACCTAACAAGAGTCCCAGGGGGACTTTTGTTTGCAATTATTTTGATTTTTTTTTGCATAAAGCATGGGACTGGGCATCCCGGTGACCAGCCATTTTCTCGTGAGTGAGGAGCGGAGTCTACTCCTCTTGAGAATAACCCGCCTAACATGGAAGATACAGACAACCCTAGTTCATACATGAGCTATTCGAGCATACAAAACAGGATATTTATTTGAAGGTTTAGAGTTTGGCAGATACAAATTTACTTGGAATGGCAGGTAGATACCATATATAGGGAGGTATGGTGGACTCATATGGAATAACTTTGGGGTTTATGGGATTGGATGTACAATCAGTATTCCCGCTTAGTACAGGTGAAGGCTAGCAAAAGACTGGGAAGCGACCAGCTAGAGAGCGACAATAGTCATGAATATGCATTAAAATTAATCAACACCGAATGCAAGCATGAGTAGGATATAATCCACCATGAACATAAATATCGTGAAGGCTATGTTGATTTTGTTTCAACTACATGCGTGAACATGTGCCAAGTTAAGTCACTTAAATCATTCAGAGGAGGATACCACCCTATCATACCACATCACAACCATTTTAATAGCATGTTGGCATGCAAGGTAAACCATTATAAGCTCCTAGCTAATCAAGCATGGCACAAGAAACTATGATCTATAGTTGTCATTGCAAACATGTTTATTCATAATAGGCTGAATCAGGAACGATGAACTAATCATATTTACAAAAACAAGAGAGGTCGAGTTCATACCAGCTTTTCTCATCTCAGCAAGTCCATCATATATCGTCATAGTTGCCTTTCACTTGCATGACCGAATAGTGTGAATAATAATAATAGTGCACGTGCATTGGACTAAGCTGGAATCTGCAAGCATTCAATAAACAGGAGAAGACAAGGCAATATGGGCTCTTTTGTCAGATCAACAATAATGCATATAAGATCCACTTCAACAATTTAATCATGGTCTTCTCCTATCGACCCCCAAAGAAAAGAAAAGAAATAAAACTATTTACACGGGAGAGCTCCCAACAAGCAAAAGAAGAACATGAAATCTTTTTGGGTTTTCCTTTTTTAATTACTACTACAAGCATGGAAAGTAAACTAATTAAAAGCTACAACTAATTTTTTTTTGTTTTTCTTAAAGTTTATCAAACACACAAGAAGAAAGCATAAAAAGGAAAATAAACTAGCATGGATATTACAATGAAAAAGTATGAGCACCGACATCTAGCAATGAGTGTGTGAACATGAATATAATGTCGGTGAGAAATATGTACTCCCCCAAGCTTAGGCTTTTGGCCTAAGTTGGTCTAGGGCCACGGCTGGGCTGGCGGATATCCATAATAATAGTTGGGGTCGTACTATGATGCAGCGGCTATCGCCTCCTGAGCTGCAGCGCGGCGACGAGCGGCCTCCGCCCTCCTCTCTGTCACACCCTGCATTTTGTAACATGTCATTTGCATTAATAAGGCATGAAAATTTGGACCAACAAAAACTTTTGCATTATTTGGCTTTTATTTGGAGTTGGTTTTCTCTCTGTGATTTTCAAGTGCTCTTTAAAGTCAACTACTCCACTTTATATACTTCATCTCCCTGCCCCAAACTTCTGCCCAATGATCATGCCATGTTTATAGTGCAATATAGTATTTTCTTACAAAAATAAATTTGCCAAAAAGTATTTTCAAAATTTAGTTTTCCAAAAACCCCTAAATTGAGGCTTGCACTACAAGTACTTGATTTAGGGTATGAAAAATATTTAAAAGAGCATATTTGAAACCTAATAGATATAGGATTCCCATAAACCACAAAAATATAATTTTAAAAGTTATTTTCCTATTTTATTTAAAAGCTTTTTCTTAAGGCCAGAAATGGTATTTAATAGGGAAAAATTATTTTATTGTTTCAAAAATATTTGACAAAAATCAGGGAAACTCTGTGGACATATATTTTCCATATATAAGAGTTTCAACACATGGTCATGTTCAAAATATTGGACAAAACCTCCCAAAACCATTTCTTCCCATTTCAAGGATTTGAAATATTTCTACAGGAAATATTTTCATAAAAATCCAAGAAAATTCTAGCAAGTCACATATACATAATATGATGACATTTCAGAGTTTCAGATCAATCCAAACTGTTTTGGTTCACAAAAGTGCCCCAAAACCATCTCTGTCAGATTCAAATTTGAACAACTTTGTACTACCAACTTTCTCTCCTTGACCCCAACTTTTGTGAGCATGTTCACATGACCAAATGAAGCCACTACACTAAGTGGTGCATCAAGGGGAAGTTATGTGCTCAACTAGATTTGCAGAAGTTCATTTCTGCTAATTTCTAGGGTTTACAAAAGTTGCATTGGCAACTTTGCCCAAATGAGCTCAAAATTGGTGGAAGGCCGTAATTATATGTGACATTTCACCCTGTGGAGTCTCATGGCAAATGGAAATCATCTACTTTCCCAAAACAGCATCAAACACCTTCTACCACTTTACCAAAATCCCATTTTTGGCCTCTTCCACTAATCTCCGTAGGCTCAACTTTCTACCACGACCCCTACTAGTCCCCCTCTAGCACCTGTATGCTTTTCTGCCTGAGGAAGCAATGATGAAGCAGGGAGAACCCCATTTTTCTTCTCTGGACAGTGGATTCCTCCCTCTCTCTCAGCCTCCTTCTCTCCCCTCAACTTTCCAGAGCATCCAAGGCTCTCCTCAGCTTTTGCCCACGCTCCCTGCAGTTGCCAGACACAAGTGGACGCGCGAGGACGCTGGAAAACCGCCGATGCCGGCCAAAGTCGCGCTCTGGAGCGCCTGGCAGAGCACCCGACCATTGACGCCACGTCCCCCAACCGCCTCGAGCCTCCTCCGTGCGTTAGTCGATGCCCCTCGATGTCCGCTCCACGCCAGCAGGCCGCCCACTTGCTCCCGCGCCCTTCTCTCTCTCCTGCAGCTCGCGCCAGAGCGCCGCCCCGCTCGGCCAATGCTCGCGCCGCTCCTGTGGCCCGCCCACAGCTCGTCCCGCTCCTCCTCTCTCCCCCTAGCACCCTAAACCAGTCCCACGAACACCCCCGAGCCCTCCATTTCCTCTCTAACGGCCACCCGAGCCGGTCCCGTGGACGCCCGTAGGCGGCGCCTATGTTGGACCTCGGCCAGCCTATATAAGACGACCCCGAGCCTCTCTATCACTCCCTGTCGCTCCCCCACACTCCTAATCAACCTCCCGCACCACCCTTTTGCCTCCAGAGCCACCTGAGCTCGAGATCGAGCTCGAGCTCCGCTGGCTTGGCTCGTCGGCGTTCGCGCGGTACATGCCTCCTTTGCCCCCGTTCTCTCTCGATTTGGAACCGCACGACATCACTGACCCTTTCCCCTCTCTTCCCCACTCTTTTTGCAGCCGGTAACAGCCAGAACCACCGACGCCCGAGGCACCTCCGCCGCGTGACCTCATCGCCGGTGAACCAGGCTGCCCCGGCTACCACCTCCACCACCACCCGAATGGCGACATCCCCCTGAGTCCAACGGTGCCACCCGCTCGACCTGCTATGCCCTATAGCATCGCCGGTAAGCTCGCCGACCTCTCTGCCGTGAGGTTAGAGATGACATGTGGAGCCCACCTGTCATCCTCACCTCTCCCTCGCCCCTCTCTCTCTCTCTCGCTAACACCCGGGCCCCGTCCGTCAAGTTTGAAAATCTGACGCACACGCTGGCTCGCCTGAGCCTTTTCCCCTCTGGGCCTGCTGCACTACAGCTGTTCTAGCCCAGCGGGCACAGTGCCCTTTTTCTTTTTCTTTTTCTATCTATTTTTCCAAAAAATCCATAGGATTAAATATTAATCCAAATGCAATAATTCCAGTTCCTAAAATCCTATAAAAATCCCACATATTTTATGGTGTAACTTTCATACATGCCCAACCAACTTTTCTGTGCTGTTCAAATTTAAATTCAAACTTGAGCAGCTAAATCCTTGTTTGAAAATCCATTGCTCTGTCTCTGTAGCTCCAAATCCAGAAATAAGAATTTCCCCTTCTTAGTTTTAACCCTAGTATTTAACAAAAATGAGTTGACATTTTTCTGAGCACTTTGGTTTTTCTGTTTTATTATTGCCTTATTTTGTCGTTATTATTTTGCAACGATAGATTGCGTTGCTGACGAGGGAGTTGGACCAGAAGACTTTGAAGACCCAGAAGACTTTGCTGAGCCAGTCAAGCAGCCCTTTGACCATGTCTATGAAACCCTTTTTATGCATGTCATATGGCACTTTTATTGCTTGCAACGGAATCATGATGAGGTGGAACCACTTTGATGGTTTGCCTCCGTTACTTCCTCGTTGATACTTGCATTGTGCATGACCCTACCTTCTTATGAGGGTTATGCCGGTGGGAGTAGATAGGATGCTAAAGTAGTTGCTACGCAAAAGGGACGGGAATATGCATGGTGATGGAGACAAAGTATTTCCAAAAGACTTTTCGAAACCCCATCGGGTGCCACTTATGCCCGAGGGAGATAATGAGTTGGGTAGCCACTTGATGACGAAGTGGGTGTACCAAGGCAAGTGTGTGTGTTGTTTTCCAAAATGGATTAGATTTAAGATTTGTCGACTGTCCCAACCTTACATGCGCAACCACTCTACCCTTATATGGGAAAGGGCATTATTGATTACCTAGGCCGATACTAGCATGGTGCCCGCATTACTAGTGACGGGAGAGTTTGTTGCTCTCTCGGGACGGGGTCGTGCCAGGTAGGGCGGCCAAGAACATTTTTATGGGGCACCGGACACACCGTTGGTACCCCGTGCTAGTGGTATGTGACAAATATGGGAGCAGGCTCCACAATTTTAAGATGTGAAATGTTGGGCACGGGGGTTACTACCAATCGAGTGGACTCTATGTTAGTGTCGTCTAGGGAAAGGTAATGATCGGGTGCTTACCCCGGGTACTTGAGGTACCGCGGGTCGTGGATGACACGGAAGTTCCCCGGATCTTGTGGGTAAAGTGTGCAACCTCTGCAGAGTGTAAAACTATTCGAATAGCCATGTCCACGGTCAAGGACAGTTGGGCGGTGCTGCTTAAACTACGTCCAGAGTTTTACAGACCGTGTGTGTGTGTGTTGATAAACCATTTGGGGTAAGTCAGATGGCTTAACACGATGATCAAGTTGGATTGGTGTCCAACTCCGCTTATGTTGATATCTGTAACTTGTTCATACGGATATATATCTATACTCTCGTGATGCATACTTTACATGTTGATAGATCATGTCTTTGCACTCAAAACTTGCTTTCTGCAAACTACCTACTTAGTGCTCTATCACTGCATTATTGTGCCCTGTTCCAATCATGGGTTGCTTGCGAGTACATTCAAGGTACTCATTGGCTTGCCACTGGTTATTTAATTGGCCAGGCAAGGAAGCATAGGAGTTCGAATAAGAGTTCTTTGGAGACGAACATGCGAACTAGGACGTTTCCCAGTCAGAATTCCTGTAGGGTTAAGGCAGATGGCATGGGTTCTACTTATCGACGAAGATTTCCGCTGCTTAAGTTTATTTGGTACTCAGCCCTTAGGGCTTTATCTATGTAAGACTTGACCATAATGGTCATAATTTGTGTAAGACTGTATGTATGGATGTAAGACTCTTGTTATTCAGCTTCTGTGTGTTCAGTGAGCATTGATCTCTGGGATCACTGTACACAGGCATTCGGTGATCACGACTTATGAGTCGGGGTCCCCACAGAGCTGGTATCAGAGCCAGGTTGACTGTAGGGAGCCTTAGTTAGCATGGACGTTAGTTAGAGTGAGACTATCTACAAAATTACCTATATACCTACGTTTTCTAAAAATATCCCAAACATGGGTCATATCCCCTCTATTGACCCTTCCCCTTCCACTTTTGTAGATGGCCGCCGTACCCGAGGACTTCCTGACCACTGGATTTCCCGTGCTTCTTGAGGACAGCCTCAAGAAGTGCCAGTTCACTCGAGCCCCCACCTTCTCCTATCACGAGCACTGGATCAACAGCGCCAAGAAGGAGTATCACGTGGAGGTAGTCGTGAGGGCGAACGACTCTCCGACAAGCTGGTTCTTTGAAGGACCCCAAATGGCGACCCTGCTCCTCGCCGTTGAGACTGATGCACTTAGGGCGCTAACTCGCCTTCGAGATATTCTGCCAAAGATGGCAAGTGAGCCAGCCACTTGTTACCTGCCTTATCGTAAGGAGGGTGATGACGAGAGCAGCGCACCAGCTCCACCCATGGACGAGGGGCTTCCCCTCCGTTTCCAGACCTACTTCAGCTTGTGTGCTGACAGCCTTGCACAACACTTGGCCTCGGAGTCCATGGATCTTCAGAGGGAACTCCATGAGACCAAGGAACTCCTCCGCCTAGCTTAGATAAAGGCGGACAGGATCAAGAAGGATGGTGCACCCCCTGGACAGCCCGTTGTTGCCTATCGAGGCGGGCGACCCCCACAAGCTACACATGCCAAGGGATCATCTCGGCCACACCGTATGACGGCAAAGGAATATCGCAACCTCTTCATGATGCCACCGGTGAAGCAGCGCCGTGTTCAGCTCCTCCACTCCCCCACTCCCTCAAGTGACGAGGAAACTGAGACAGATGAAGATGAGGAGGAAGACCCAGAGGAGCCGGAATACGCGACTGAGCATTCCACCACTTAGACACCGTTCAGGACTAGGATAGTCCAGTCCGTAAGCCTTAAAGGTAGGATAGGTCGTTTACCCCTTATGCAAAGTCGAGTCCATGTAACGGTTCGAATAAAACCATGTTGTGTTGTGTTTGCTTTCGACTTGTTTTGATGAAAGTCGTACTCTCCCTTCGGGAACTTGTAAACGACTACATCACCCATTTGGTTTTAATGCATGAGTTTGGCCCTTCTGGCCCTTGCTTAACTTAAAATTGTGTCACACCCACCCCCTTACTAGGCACCCATCTACATTGTTTTCCCTCATTTTATCCCAATCATGAGACCTTGACCGCTCCAACAGGGTGCCTATTGTAACTCATACTGGTACTTCTACCCAGCAGCAAGACACCGGAGGTTCTGCCGGAGCAGGAACCAGTCAGGACCAAACCCAAGGACATGCCCCACCGCCGCCACCACCTCCAAACATGGACATGGCTCAGCTTCTCCAAGCCTTCCGAGAGGAACGCCAAGCCAACACTACAGCCCTCCAGATGATTGCTCAGGCTATCAACCGCCAGCCGGCGGGGAACGGCAATGGACGTTCCACGTTGGCGGAGTTCAAGAAGCATGCACCACCCACCTTCATCGAGACTGCTGAACCCCTGGATGCAGACGACTGGGTCCGCACCATTGAGGATCTGCTGGAACTAGTCGGCTGCACTGAGGACCGTGAGAAGGTGGCATATGCTGCTCACTGTCTCGGGTGAACTGCCAGAGCTTGGTGGGATGGATTCAAGGCCATGCACGCTGAGCAAAACATCACTTGGAATGACTTCAAGGCAGAATTCCGCAAGGCCCATATTCCTTCCGGAATTATGGCCATCAAGATGCGTGAGTTCCGAGCCCTAAAGCAAGGAAGTAGCACTGTCAAGGAGTACATGCAGAAGTTCAGTGTTCTCTCAAGGTATGCTCCTGAGGATGTCAGCACTGATGCTGCCAAAAGAGAGCGCTTCATGGAAGGACTTAACCAAACTCTGCAGTACTCACTTGTTGTGTGTGACTGCCCAACCTTTCCTGGTCTGGTGAACAAGGCACTCATGCTTGAGGACAAGCGACGTGCTTTGGACGATACTCGTAAGCGCAAGATGATCAACAAGGGTAGCTCCAGCAACCAGAAGCCTCGCCCGTGGAAGCCAGCCCCGGTCAAGCCAACCTATCAGCAGCCAAGAGCCCCTGCACCCTGCACCAACTATCAACCTCAGCAGTATGCTAACCCCAGGCCAGCTTTCAACAACCCCAATAACAATATCGGCAAGAGCAGCAACCCCGATCAAGTCACTTGCTTTGGATGTGGTCAGGCAGGACACTAATCCAAGTATTGCCCTAATAAGAAGCCTGATGCCCCACGCCCCAATACGCAGAACCAAGGCCAAGGCCGTGGGATGCCACCAAGGAACCAAGCTCCCCGCAACACGCCCAACAATGGCAAGGGTCGTGTGAATCATGTCACTGCAGAAGAAGCCCAAGAAGACCCGGACGTCGTGCTGGGTACATTCCTTGTCAACTCAGCACCAGCAACTGTCTTGTTTGATTCAGGAACCACACATTCTTTTGTCACCCAAAAGTTTGCATTAAAAAGTGGCATGACCCCTACACCCCTGAATAACCATATGGTGGTACAAACCCCCGGAGCGGAGATGAGAGCCAAGGTAGGATGTAAGGGAGTCGGAATTGTCATTAACGGGGTAGACTTTCTAGCAGACCTTATCGTCTTAAGATCACAAGGCTTGGATATGATCTTAGGAATGAATTGGCTCATCAAGCACCAAGGCTTGTTAGATTGCGCCAACCGGACCGTCACTGTGACCAATGACCAAGGAGTCAAAGTTAAGTTTGCTCCCAACCCCTCCTCTGCTCAAGGCGCCCAAGTCAACTGTCTGTCAGAAGTTGGATTGGAGCAAGTGCCGGTAGTAAACGAATACCCTGATGTCTTTCCTGATGAGCTACCAGGAATGCCTCCTAACCGAGACATTGAGTTCATCATCGAGCTCATACCCGGAGCAGGACCCATCTATAAGAAGCCTTATAGAATGGGATTGGAAGAGTTAGCAGAATTGAAGAAGCAACTGGAAGAGCAGTTGACGAAGGGATTTATCCGCCCTAGTGCCTCCCCTTGGGGATCACCTGTTCTGTTTGTGGCAAAGAAGGACGGTACCATCCACTTGTGCATTGACTATCGCTCCCTCAATGAAGTTACAATCAAGAACAAGTATCCACTTCCAAAGATTGAAGATCTGTTTGATCAACTCAATGGGGCCAAGGTGTTCTCCAAGATCGACCTCAGATCTGGGTACTACTAGCTGAAAATCAAACCCCAAGATATTCCGAAGACAGTATTTGTAACCAGATATGGCATGTATGAGTGCACGGTCATGTCCTTTGGATTAACCAATGCCCCGGCTTACTTCATGTATCTCATGAATAAGGTCTTCATGGAATATTTGGACAAGTTTGTTGTCGTCTTCATTGATGACATTCTTGTCTTCTCGAAGACGAAAGAAGAGCACGAGCAACACTTGAGGATGGTCCTAGACAAGCTTCGAGAGCACCAACTATATGCCAAGTTCAGCAAGTGTGAATTTTGGCTGCATGAGGTTGGATTCTTGGGTCATAAATTGACCGAGGATTGTCGGTGGATCCCACCAAGATCCAAGTTGTGACTGAATGGCAAACCCCGAGCAATGTGAAGGAAGTCAGAAGCTTCCTCGGACTCGCGGGATATTACCGCAAGTTCGTTGAAGGGTTCTCAAGCATTGTCCGACCCATGACCCAGCTCTTGAAGAAGGAGAAGAAGTTTGAATGGACACCGAAGTGCGAAGAAAGCTTCCAGGAGCTGAAGAAGAGATTGACCACTGCCCCAGTTCTGGCTACACCTGATATTCAGAAGGAATTTGTGATATATCGTGATGCCTCGCGAACTGGACTGGGAAGTGTTCTGATGCAAGAAGGCAGAGTCGTAGCATATCTATCCAGATAGCTACGTCCTCACGAAGAGAACTACGCTACTCATGACCTCGAAGTTGGCAGTTGTAGTTCATGCCCTGAAAACATGGCGGCATTACCTCCTAGGGAAGCGGTGTGAGATATACACGGATCACAAAAGTCTGAAGTAAATTTTCACTCAGAAGGAATTGAACATGAGGCAAAGAAGATGGCTAGAATTGATCAAGGATTATGATATCAGTGTTCAATACCACCCTGGAAAGGCTAATGTGGTAGCAGATGCATTAAGCAGGAAGGCTTGTTCCTTGAATGTTATGCTTAAGGAAAAGTTACCCGCCTTGTATAAGGAACTTGAAAGCTTCAGGTTGGAACTGGTTGTACCAGGATTCTTGGCCAACCTCGAAGTCAAGCCTACCCTGATGGATGATGTTAAGGAAGCTCAGAAGGGACACGAGAGTATTGAAGGCATCAAGAGGAAGATCAAGGCATGCAAGGCCCCAGGATTCTCAGAGGATGAGCAAGGAATTTTGTGGTTCAGGAATCGCATTTGCGTACCCAACAAGGTTGAGCTCAAGAACTTGATCTTGCAAGAAGCTCATGACACCCCGTATTCCATCCATCCTAGAGGGACCAAGATGTATCAAGACCTGAAGGAAAGATTTTGGTGGCACGGGATGAAAAGAGAGATTGCCACCTATGTTGCAAAGTGTGATGTATGCCAAAGGGTCAAGGCTGAATATCAGTGACCTGCTGGATTGCTGCAACCACTCAAGGTCCCCGAGTGGAAATGGGATAAAATCGAAATGGATTTCATCATTGGACTACCTAGGTCGAAGAAGGGACATGACTCCATCGGGGTCATAGTCGATCATTTGACCAAAGTAGCGCATTTCATTCCTGTCAAGACTACCTATGATGGCAACCAGCTGGCAACCATTTACGTCAACAGAATTGTAAGCCTTCATGGTGTTCCTAAGGAGATTGTGTGTGATCGAGGGACCCAGTTCACCTTAAGGTTCTGGAAGAAGTTCCAAGAGGCTATGGGAACCAAGTTGTCCTTCAGCACTGCTTTCCACCCACAGATCGGGGGTCAGACAGAGCGAGTGAATCAGATATTCAAAGACATGCTCCAAGCCTGTGTCTTAGCATATGGAGCTAAGTGGGAAGAATGCCTCCCTTTTGCCGAGTTCTCCTATAACAACAGTTATCAGTCAAGCCTTCGGATGGCACCATTTGAGGTGCTATACGGATGGAAGTGCCGCACGCCCCTCAATTGGTCAGAAATCGGAGAAGGACTAGTATTTGGGCCCGATATCCTCCGTGAAGCAGAAGAGCAAGTTCAGCTAGTCAGAGAGCGACTGAAGACCGCCAAGTCAAGACAAAAGAGCTATGCTGACACTTGTCGCCGACAAGTAGACTTCCAAGTCAGAGACCATGTATACCTGCGAGTAACTCCTCTTAAGGGAACAAAGCGTTTCCACGTTAAGGGAAAGCTCGCACCAAGATTTATCGGCTCCTTCGAGATCACCGCACAACGCGGAGAAGTGGCTTACCAGCTGGAACTGCCACCTGAACTATCCGATGTGCACAACATATTCCACGTGTCACAACTCCGGAAGTGTCTCCAAGTTCCAGACAAGCCTGGTCTATACAAGGACGTCAATCACAAAGCCATTGACGTTCAGCCTAATTTGACCTACCGTGAGAGGCCCATCTGCATTTTGGACGAGGCTGAACGATGCACTTGAAGCCACACCATTAAGTACTTCAAGGTCGAGTGGAGCAACCACACTAAAGCAGAAGCAACCTGGGAATGTGAAGACTACCTTAGATCTGAGTTTCTCGATCTCTTTTAAAGCCTAGTTTGGGAATCTCGGGGACAAGATTCTTGTAAGGGGGTAGGTCTGTCACACCCTGCATTTTGTAACATGTCATTTGCATTAATAAGGCATGAAAATTTAGACCAACAAAAACTTTCACATTATTTGGCTTTTATTTGGAGTTGGTTTTCTCTCTGTGATTTTCAAGTCCTCTTTGAAGTCGACTACTCCACTTTATATACTTCATCTCCCTGCCCCAAACTTCTGCCCAATGATCATGCCATGTTTATAGTGCAATATAGTATTTTCTTACAAAAATAAATTGGCCAAAAAGTATTTTCAAAATTTAGTTTTCCAAAAACCCCTGAATTGAGGCTTGCACTACAAGTACTTGATTTAGGGTATGAAAAATATTTCAAAGAGTATATTTGAAACCTAATAGATATAGGATTCCCATAAACCACAAAAATATAATTTTAAAAGTTATTTTCCTATTTTATTTAAAAGCTTTTTCTTAAGGCCGGAAATGGTCTTTAATAGGGAAAAATTATTTTATTGTTTCAAAAATATTTGAAAAAAATCAGGGAAACTCTGTGGACATATATTTTCCATATATAAGAGTTTCAACACATGGTCATGTTCAAAATATTGGACAAAACCTCCCAAAACCATTTCTTCCCATTTCAAGGATTTGAAATATTTCTACAAGAAATATTTTCACAAAAATCCAAGAAAATTCTAGCAAGTCACATATACATAATATGGTGACATTTCAGAGTTGCAGATCAATCCAAACTGTTTTGGTTCACAAAAGTGCCCCAAAACCATCTCTGTCCAGATTCAAATTTGAACAACTTTGTACTACCAACTTTCTCTCCTTGACCCCAACTTTTATGAGCATGTTCACACGACCAAATGAAGCCACTACACTAAGTGGTTCATCAAGGGGAAGTTATGTGCTCAACTAGATCTGCAGAAGTTTATTTCTGCTAATTTCTAGGGTTTACTAAAGTTGCATTGGCAACTTTGCCCAAATGAGCTCAAAATTGGTGGAAGGCCCTAATTATACGTGACATTTCACCCTGTGGAGTCTCATGGCAAATGAAAATCATCTACTTGCCCAAACCAGCATCAAACACCTTCTGTCACTTTACCAAAATCCCATTTTTGGCCTCTTCCACTAATCTCCGTAGGCTCAACTTTCTACCACGACCCCTCCTAGTCCCCCTCTAGCACCTGTATGCTTTTCTGCCCGAGGAACCAATGATGAAGCGGGGAGAACCCCATTTTTCTTCTCTGGATAGTGGATTCCTCCCTCTCTCTCAGCCTCCTTCTCTCCCCTCAGCTTTCCAGAGCATCCAAGGCTCTCCCCAGCTTTTGCCCTCGCACCCTGCAGTTGCCAGACACAAGTGGACGCGCGAGGACGTGGGAAAACCTCCGATGCCGGCCAAAGTCGCGCTCTGGAGCGCCTGGCAGAGCACCCCGACCGTTGACGCCGCGTCCCCCGACCGCCTCGAGCCTCCCCCGCGTGCCAGTCGATGCCCCTCGACGTCCGCTCCATGCTAGCAGGCCGCCCACTTGCTCCCGCGCCCTTCTCTCTCTCTCCCGCAGCTCGCGCCAGAGCGCCGCCCCGCTCGGCCAGTGCTCGCGCCACTCCTATGGCCCGCCCATAGCTCGTCCCGCTCCTCCTCTCTCCCACTGGCACCCTAAACCACTCCCACAAACACCCCCGAGCCCCCCATTTCCTCTCTAACGGCAACCCGAGCCGGTCCCGTGGATGCCCGTAGGCCGCGCCTATGGTGGACCTCGGCCAGCCTATATAAGACGACCCCAAGCCTCTGTCTCACTCCCTGTCACTCCCCCACACTCCTAATCAACCTCCCACACCACCCTTTTGCCTCCAGAGCTGCCTGACCTCGAGATCGAGCTTGAGCTCTGCCCCCTCGGCCCGTCGGCGTTCGCGCGGTACAGGCCTCCTCCGCCCCCGTTCTCTCTTGATCTGGAACCGCACGGCATCACTGACCCTTTCCCCTCTCTTCCCCACTCTTTTTGTAGCCGGTAACAGCCGGAACCACTGACGCCCGAACCACCTCCGCCGCGTGACCTCGTTGCCGGCGAACCAGGCTGCCCCGACAACCACCTCCACCACCACCCGAACGACGACATCCCCCTGAGTCCAACAGTGCCACCGCTCGACCTGCCGTGCCCTGTAGCGTCACCGGTGAACTCGCCGACCTCTCTGTCGCGAGGTTAGAGATGACAGGTGGAGCCCACCTGTCATCCTCACCTCTCCCTCGCCCCCCTCTCTCTCTCGCGCGGACGCTCGGGCCCCGCCCGCCAGGTTTGAAAATCTGACGCGCGCGCGCGCTGGCTCACCTGGGCCTTTTCCCATCAGGGCCTGCTGCACTGCAGCTGCTCTGGCCCAGCGGGCACAGTGCCCTTTTTCTTTTCCTTTTTCTATCCCTTTTTCCAAAAGTTCCACAGGATTAAATATTAATCCAAATGCAATAATTCCAGATCCTAAAATCCTATAAAAATCCCACATATTTAATGGTGTAACTTTCATACATGCCCAACCAACTTTTCTGTGTTGTTCAAATTTAAATTCAAATTTGAGCAATTAAATCCTTGTTTGAAAATCCATTGCTCTGTCTCTGCAGCTCCAAATCTAGAAATAAGAATTTCCCCTTCTTAGTTTTAACCCTAGTATTTAAGAAAAATGAGTTGACATTTTTCTGAGCACTTTGGTTTTTCTGTTTTATTATTGCCTTATTTTGTCGTTATTATTTTGCGACGATAGATTGCATTGCTGACGAGGGAGTTGGACTAGAAGACTTTGAAGACCCAGAAGACTTTGCTGAGCCAGGCAAGCAGCCCTTTGACCATGTCTATGAAACCTTTTTATGCATGTCATATGGCACATTTATTGCTTGCATCGAAGTCATGATAATGTGGTGACCACTTAAGGTGGATTGCCTCCGTTGCTTTTCTCGTTGACACTTGCATGATGCATGACCCTACCATTCTATGAGGGTTATGCGAGTGGGTGTAGTTAGGATGCTAAGTAGCTGCTACGCAAATGGGATGGGTATATGCATGGTGAAGGAAACCAAGTTGTTTTCAAGGACTTTTCAAAACACTGTCGGGTGCCACTTATGCCCGAGGGAGATAATGAGTTGGGTAACCACTTGATGACGAAGTGGTGTACCGAGGCAAGTGTGTGCGTTGTTTTCAAAAACGGATTAGATTTAAGATTTGTCGACTGTCCCAACCTTACATGCGCAACCACTCTACCCTTATATGGGAAAGGGCATTATTGATTACCTAGGCAGACACTAGCTTGGAGCCCGCATTACTAGTGACAAGAGAGTCGTTGTTGCGCTCTCTCAGGACGGGGTCGTGCCAGGTAGGGCGGCCAAGAACATTTTTGGGGGCACCGGACACACCGTTGGTACCCCGTGCCAGTGGTATGTGACAAATATGGGAGCGTGGCTCCAAATTATTAAGATGAGAAATGTTGGGAACAGGGGTTGTGCTACGTCTCGAGCTAGCGTTGGTTTTCCCCGAAGAGGACGGGGTGATGCAGCATAGTAGCGTAAGTATTTCCCTCAGTTTTTGAGAACCAAGGTATCAATCCAGTAGGAGGTCACGCGCAAGTCCCTCGTACCTGCACCAAATGGTAGCAACTCGCAACCAACGCTTAGGGGTTGTCAATCCCTTCACGGTCACTTACGAGAGTGAGATCTGATAGAGATAATATTTTTGGTATTTTTGGTATAAAGATGCAAAGTGAAAAGTAAAAGCAAAACAAGTAAAATAAAGTAATGGAGATTGATATGATGAGAATAGACCCGGGGGCCACAGGTTTCACTAGTGGCTTCTCTTAAGAGCATAGATATTCTACGGTGGGTGAACAAATTACTGTTGAGCAATTGATAGAATTGATCATAGTTATGAGGTTATCTAGGTATGATCATGTATATAGGCATCACGTCCGTGACAAGTAGACCGACTCCTGCCTGCATCTACTACTATTACTCCACTCATCGACCGCTATCCAGCATGCATCTAGAGTATTAAGTTAAAAACAGAGTAACGCCTTAAGCAAGATGACATGATGTAGAGGAATAAATTCATGCAATATGATAAATACCCCATCTTGTTATCCTCGATGGCAACAATACAATACGTGCCTTGCAACTCTTTCTGTCACTGAGTAAGGACACCGCAAGATTGAACCCAAAGCTAAGCACTTCTCCCATTGCAAGAACTACCAATCTAATTGGCCAAACCAAACGGATAATTCGAAGAGACTTGCAAAGATAACTCAATCATACATAAAAGAATTCAGAGAAGATTCAAATATTATTCATAGATAAGTTGGATCATAAACCCACAATTCATCGGTCTCAACAAACACACCGCAAAAAGAAGATTACATCGAATAGATCTCCATGAGAGAGGGGGAGAACATTGTATTGAGATCCAAAAAGAGAGAAGAAGCCATCTAGCTACTAGCTATGGACCCGAAGGTCTGAAGTAAACTACTCACACTTCATCGGAAGGGCTATGGTGTTCATGTAGAAGCCCTCCGTGATGGATGCCCTCTCCGGCAGAGCTCCAGAACAGGCCCCAAGATGGGATCTCGTGGATACAGGAAGTTGCGGCGGTGGAATTAGGTTTTTGGCTCCCTTCTCTGGTCTAATGGAGGTACGTAGGTATATATAGGAGGAAGGAGCACGTCAGTGGAGCTCCGAGGGGCCCACGAGGCAGGAGGGCACGCCCAGGGGGGGCGCCCTCCACCCTCGTGACCTCCCCGAAAACTTCTTGGAGTAGGGTCCAAGTCTCCTGGATCACGTTCGGTGAGAAGATCACGTTCCCGAAGGTTTCATTCCATTTGGACTCCGTTTGATATTCTGTTTCCTCGAAATACTAAAATAGGCAAAAAACAGCAATTCTGGGCTGGGCCTCCTGTTAATAGGTTAGTCCCAAAAATAATATAAAAGTGGAAAATAAAGCCCAATATAGTCCAAAACAGTAGATAAAGTAGCATGGAGCAATCAAAAATTATAGATACGTTGGAGACGTATCAGGCATCCGCAAGCTTAATTCATGCTCGTCCTCGAGTAGGTAAATGATAAAAAGAGAATTTTTGATGCGAAGTGATACTTTGGTATAATTTCAATGTAAATCTTCTTAATCATGGTATGAATATTCAGATCCAAAAGGTTCAAGACAAAAGTTCATATTGACATAAAAATTATAATACTTCAAGCATACTAATTAAACAATTATGTCATCTCAAAATAACATGGCCAAAGGAAGTTCATCCCTACAAAATCATATAGTTAGGCTATGCTTCATTTTCGTCACACAAAGATGTTCCCAACTTCTATACCCCCGATGACAATCCAAGCAATTGTTTCATACTCAAATAATCTCAAACTTTTTCAACCTTCACGCAATACATGAGCACGAGCCATGGACATAGCACTATGGGTGGTAGAGAATATGATGATGGGGATTGTGTGGAGAAGACAAAAAAGGAGAAAGTCTCACATCAATGAGGCTAATCAATGAGCTATGGAGATGCCCATCAATTGATGTTAATGCAAGGAGTAGGGATTGCCATGCAACGGATGCACTAGAGCTAAGAATGCTCAACAAAAGAAAACTAGTGGGTGTGCATCCAACTTGCTTGCTCATGAAGACCTAGGGCAGTTTGAGGAAGCCCATCGTTGGAATATACAAGCCAAGTTCTATAATGAAAAATTCCCACTAGTATGAACAAGACAACTTATGAGACTCACTATATGAAAATCATGGTGCTACTTTGAAGCACAATATATGAGACCCGCTACATGAAGAACAAGGTGCTAATTTGAAGCACAAGTGTGGAAAAAGAGATAGTAGCATTGCCCTTTTTATTTTCTCCTTCTTTTTTGGGCCTTTCTTTTTTTCTTTTTGGCCTTTCTCTCTCTTTTTTTTTGATTGGGCAATGCTCTAATAATGATGATCATCACACTTCTATTGATTACAACATAATGATTACAACTCGATACTAGAACAAGATATGACTATATGAATGCCTCCGGCGGTGTACCGGGATGGTGCAATGAATCAAGAGTGACATGTATGAAAAATAATGCATGGTGGCTTTGCCACAAATACGATGTCAACTACAAGATCATGCAATGGCAATATGACAAAAATAAAGCATGCCATGATGATGATGATGATGATGATGATGACGATGATGATGATGATGATGGTGGTGGTGGTGGTGGAAGTTGCATGCAATATATCTCGGAATGGCTATGGAAATGCCATGATAGGTAGGTATGGTGGCTGTTTTGAGGAAGATATAGGGAGGTTTATGTGTGAAAGAGCGTATCATATCACGGGGTTTGGATGCACCGGCGAAGTTTGCACCAACTCTCAATGTGAGAAAGGGCAATGCATGGTACCGAAGAGGCTAGCAAATGGCGGAAAGGTAAAAGTGCGTATAATCCATGGACTCAACATTAGTCAAAAGAACTCATATACTTATTGCAAAAGTTTAGAAGTCATCAAAAATCAAGTACTACGCGCATGCTCCTAGGGGGATAGATTGGTAGGAAAATACCATCGCTCGTCCCCGACCGCCACTCATAAGGATGCACAAGCCAGGTACACTTTATGATTCAAATTTGTTACACAACTTTAACCATACGTGCATGCTACGGGACTTGCTAACTTCAACACAAGTATTTCTCAAATTCACAACTACTCAACTAGCACGACTATGATATTATCACCTCCATATCTCAAAACAATTATCAAGCATCAAACTTATCTTAGTATTCAACCCACTAAAAAGAAAGTTTCACATATCTTGAATACCAAGTATATTAACATTAAGCAAATTACCATGCTATTAACGACTCTCAAAATAATCTAAGTGAAGCATGAGAGATCAAGTTTCTTTAAAACAAACCACCACCGTGCTCTAAAAGATCTAAGTGAAGCACTAGAGCAAAAATTATCACGCTCAAAAAGATATAAGTGAAGCACATAGAGTAAACTATCAAGCTCAAAAGATATAAGTGAAGCACATAGAGTATTCTAACAAATTTCAATTCATGCATGGCTCTCTAAAAAGGTGTGTACAACAAGGATGATTGTGGTAGACTAACAAGCAAAGACACAAATAATACAAGACGCTCCAAGCAAAACACATATCATGTGGTGAATAAAAATATAGCTCCAAGTAAATTATCGATGGAAGTGGACGAAAGAGGGGATGCCTTCCGGGGCATCCCCAAGCTTTGACTTTTTGGTGTCCTTGGATTATCTTGAGGGTGCCATGGGCATCCCCAAGCTTAGGCTCTTGCCACTCCTTGTTCCATAATCCATCAAAAGAATTCACCCAAAACTTGAAAACTTCACAACACAAAACTCAATAGAAATCTCGTGAGCTCCGTTAGAGAAAGAAAACAAAAGAATACTTTAAGGAACTGTAGTGAACTTGTTCTTTATTTGTATTGGTGTTAAACCTACTGTATTCCAACTTCTCTATGGTTTATAAACTATTTTACTAGCCATAGATTCATCAAAATAAGCAAACAACACACGCAAAACAGAATCTTTCAAAAACAGAACAGTCTGTAGTAATATGTTACTAACGCAAACTTCTGGAACCCAACAAATTCTACCAAAATTAGACGACCTGGGAAATTTGTTTATTGATCATCAGAAATTGGAATCACTATTTTATCACGTTCTGGTGATTTTTGACAATTCGGGCACTGAGCGCAAAGATTCTGGAAATTACAGCAAGATCAAATAACTATCTTCCAAGAAGATCTAATAGGTTTAACTTGGCACAAACACTAATTAAAAGATAAAACCACATCTAAACAGAATATAGATGGATTATTTATTCCTAAACAGAACCAAAAACAAAAAACACAAAATAAAATTGGGTTGCCTCCCAACAAGCGCTATCGTTTAACGCCCCTAGCTAGGCATAAAAGCAAGGATAGATCTAGGTATTGCCATCTTTGGTAGGCAATCCATAAGTGGCTCTCATGATAGATTCATATGGTAATTTTATTTTCTTTCTAGGAAAGTGTTCCATGCCCTTCTTTAAGGGAAATTCAAATTTAATATTCCCTTCCTTCATATCAATAATTGCACCAATCGTTCTAAGGAAAGGTCTACCAAGAATAATAGGACATGAAGGATTGCAATCTATATCAAGAACGATAAAATCTACGGGCACATAATTCCTATTTGCAACAATAAGAACATCATTAATTCTTCCCATAGGCTTTTTAGTAGTGGAATCCGCAAGATGCAAGTTTAGAGAGCAATCATCAAAGTCACGGAAATCTAGCAAATCACACAAAGCTTTGGGGATAGTAGAGACACTAGCACCCAAATCACACAAAGCATAAAACTCGTAATTTTTAATTTTAATCTTAATTGTAGGTTCCCACTCATCATGGAGTTTTCTAGGGATAGAAACTTTCAACTCAAGCTTTTCTTCATAATATTGCATTAAGGCGTCAACAATGTGTTCGGTAAAGGCCTTATTTCGACTATAAGCATGAGGAGAATTTAACACGGATTGCAACAAGGAAATACAATCAATTAAAGAGAAATTTTCATAGTTAAATTCCTTGAGATCCAAAATAGTGGGTTTAGCAATATCTAGATTTTTATTTCTTTCAATCCCTTTTTTTATCAATTTCATCATCAAGATCTAAAAACTCTGAATTCTTAGAACGCCTTCTAGGTAAGGGAAGATCATAATCAGATTCATCAAGATTCACATTGCAAAACAACGATTTAATAGGGGACACATTAATAACGTTCAGATCTTCAGCTTGATTTTCATAGGATTTAGAAGAACACGCTTTAATAAAGGCATCTTTGTAAGCACACATCCCATCGGTTCTTTCTTTGCACTCATCAATGGAAATTCTCATGGCTTTGAGAGACTCATTGATATCATGCTTAGGAGGAATAGATCTAAGCTTTAAAGAATCAACCTCAAGAGAAATTCTATCAACGTTCCTAGCCAAATCATCAACTTTAAGCAATTTCTCTTCAAGCAAAGCATTGAAATTCTTTTGCGAATTCATAAACTCTTTAACACTACTCTCAAATTCAGAGGGCATCTTATTAAAATTTCCATAAGAGTTGTTGTAGGAATTTCCATAATTATTAGAAGGATTACTAGGATAAGGCCTAGAATTAAAATTCCCTCTATACGCGTTGTTACCAAAACTATTCCTACAAACAAAATTCACATCCATAGATTCATTATTATTCTCAAGCAAAGTAGATAAAGGCATATTATTGGGATCAGAAGAAACACTCTTAACAAATAAATTCCTAAGTTCATCCATCTTTTCACTCAAAACATTGATTTATTCTATAGCATGCACTTTTTTATTAGTAGATCTTTTAGTATGCCATTGAGAATAATTGACCATAATATTATCTAGGAGTTTAGTAGCATCTCCTAAAGTGATTTCCATAAAAGTGCCTCCCACGGCCGAATCTAAAAGATTTCTAGAAGCAAAATTCAATCCAGCATAAATTTTTTGTATAATCATCCATAAGTTCAAACCATGAGTAGGACAATTACGTAGCATTAATTTCATTCTCTCCCAAGCTTGTGCAACATGTTCATGATCAAGTTGCTTAAAATTCATAATATCGTTCCTAAGAGAGATAATCTTAGCGGGAGGAAAATACTTAGAGATAAAAGCATCTTTGCACTTGTTCCAAGAATCAATACTATTTTTAGGCAAAGATGAAAACCACGCTTTAGCACGATCCCTAAGCGAAAAAGGAAATAGCTTCAATTTAACGACATCATTATCGACATCCTTTTTCTTTTGCATATCACATAAATCAACAAAGCCATTTAGATGAGTAGCGGCATCTTCACTAGGAAGGCCGGCGAATTGATCTTAGATTCAACAAAGCAGTATTGATTTCACAAGATTTAGTATTGGCAAGAGGAGCAATCGGAGTGCTAAGGAAATCATTGTTATTGGTATTGGTGAAGTCACACAATTTGGTAGCATCTTGGGCCATCATGACAAGCAAGCAAACTAACACACAAGCAAACAAAAGGCAAAGGGAAAGAGAGGGCGAATAAAACGGCAAGGGTGAAGTGGGGGAGAGGAAAATGAGAGGCAAATGGCAAATAATGTAATGCGAGAGATAGAGATTGTGATGGGTACTTGGTATGTTGATTTTTGCATAGGCTTTCCCGGCAACGGCGCCAGAAATGGCTCGTTGACGGGAGAGTAAATCTTGACTTGACTTGGTGTAGGCCTCCCCGGCAACGGCGCCAGAAATCCTTCTTGCTACGTCTCAAGCTAGCGTTGATTTTCCCTGAAGAGGAGGGGGTGATGCAGCACAGTAGCGTAAGTATTTCCCTCAGTTTTTGAGAACCAAGGTATCAATCCAGTAGGAGGTCACGCGCAAGTCCCTCGTACATGCACAAAACGGTAGCAACTCGCAACCAACGCTTAGGGGTTGTCAATCCCTTCACAGTCACTTACGAGAGTGAGATCTGATAGAGATAATATTTTTGGTATAAAGATGCAAAGTGAAAAGTAAAAGCAAAACAAGTAAAATAAAGTAATGGAGATTGATATGATGAGAATAGACCCGGGGGCCATCGGTTTCACTAGTGGCTTCTCTCAAGAGCATAGATATTCTACGGTGGGTGAACAAATTACTGTTGAGCAATTGATAGAATTGAGCATAGTTATGAGGTTATCTAGGTATGATCATGTATATAGGCATCACGTCCGTGACAAGTAGACCGACTCCTGCCTGCATCTACTACTATTACTCCACTCATTGACCGCTATCCAGCATGCATCTAGAGTATTAAGTTAAAAACAGAGTAACGCCTTAAGCAAGATGACATGATGTAGAGGAATAAATTCATGCAATATGATAAATACCCCATCTTGTTATCCTCGATGGCAACAATACAATACATGCCTTGCAACTCTTTCTGTCACTGAGTAAGGACACCGCAAGATTGAACCCAAAGCTAAGCACTTCTCCCATTGCAAGAACTACCAATCTAGTTGGCCAAACCAAACGGATAATTCGAAGAGACTTGCAAAGATAACTCAATCATACATAAAAGAATTCAGAGAAGATTCAAATATTATTCATAGATAAGTTGGATCATAAACCCACAATTCATCGATCTCAACAAACACACCGCAAAAAGAAGATTACATCGAATAGATCTCCACGAGAGAGGGGGAGAACATTGTATTGAGATCCAAAAAGAGAGAAGAATCCATCTAGCTACTAGCTATGGACCCGAAGGTCTGAAGTAAACTACTCACACTTCATCGAAAGGGCTATGGTGTTGATGTAGAAGCCCTCCGTGATGGATGCCCTCTCCGGCGGAGCTCCGGAACAGGCCCCAAGATGGGATCTCGTGGATACAGGAAGTTGCGGCGGTGGAATTAGGTTTTTGGCTGCCTTCTCTAGTCTAATGGGGGCACGTAGGTATATATAGGAGGAAGGAGCACGTCGGTGGAGCTCCGAGGGGCCCACGAGGCAGGGGGCGTGCCCAGGGGGGCGCCCTCCACCCTCGGGACCTCCCCAGAAACTTCTTGGAGTAGGGTCCAAGTCTCCTGGATCACGTTCAGTGAGAAGATCACGTTCCCGAAGGTTTCATTCTGTTTGGACTCTGTTTGATATTCCGTTTCCTCGAAATACTGAAATAGGCAAAAAACAGCAATTCTGGGCTGGGCCTCCGGTTAATAGGTTAGTCCCAAAAATAATATAAAAGTGGAAAATAAAGCCCAATATAGTCCAAAACAGTAGATAAAGTAGCATGGAGCAATCAAAAATTATAGATACGTTGGAGACGTATCAGGTTGCTACCAATCGAGTGGACTCTATGTTAGTGTCGCCTAGGGAAAGGTAATGATCGGGTGCTTACCCCGGGTAATTGAGGTACCGCGGGTCGTGGATGACTCGGAAGTTCCCCGAATCTTGTGGGTAAAGTGTGCAACCTCTGCAGAGTGTAGAACTATTCGAATAGCCGTGTCCACGGTCAAGGACAGTTGGGTGGTGCTGCTTAAACTACGTCCAGAGTTTTACAGACCGTGTGTGTGTGTGTGTTGATAAACCATTTGGGGTAAGTCAGATGGCTTGACACGATGATCAAGTTGGATTGGTGTCCAACTCTGCTTATGTTGATATTTGTAACTTGTTCATACAGATATATATCCGTACTCTCGTGATGCATACTTTACATGTTGATAGATCATGTCTTTTCACTCAAAACTAGCTTTCTACAAAATACCTACTTAGTGCTCTATCACTACATTATTGTGCCCTGTTCCAATCATGGGTTGCTTGCGAGTACATTCAAGGTACTCATTGGCTTGCCACTGGTTACTTAATTGGCCAGGCATGGAAGAGCAGAAGTTCGAAGAAGAGTTCTTTGGAGACGAACATGCGAACTAGGACGTTTCCCAGTCAGAATTCCTGTAGGGTTAAGGCAGATGGCATGGGTTCTACTTATCGACGAAGATTTCCGCTGCTTAAGTTTATTTGGTACTCAGCCCTTATGGCTTTATCTATGTAAGACTTGACCATAATGGTCATAATTTGTGTAAGACGATATGTATGGATGTAAGACTCTTGTTATTCAGCTTCTGTGTGTTCAGTGAGCATTGATCTCTGGGATCACTATACACAGGCATTCGGTGATCACGACTTATGAGTCGGGGTCCCCACACTCTCGTACTCATCTGCCTCCTCTCTGGTAATAACATATCTTCCTTTTGCCTGATAATCAAAGAAGGCAGGAGCAGGGAGAGTAATACGAACAGCACGACGTCTGTCAAAGATTAAGCGATACTGGGGAGGTGATTCATTCCTCTCAACAAACTGGTGGTGAACCATAGCATTAAACTCTAGGTAAGCAGGAGGCAATTCAATATCATCATTACGTATGGTTACACCAAGAAAATCAGCTAAGCGGGTTGCATAAATTCCACCAAAGAAATCTCCATTAAATCTATTAAGATGCAACCTACGTGCAATAATGGCTCCCAAATTATAAGATTTATCTCCTAACACAGCACTCCTAAGAATACTAAGGTCAGGCACACACATGTGACATGCCTCATCTTTACCATTAATGCATCTACCTATGAAGAGAGCAAAATAATGTATAGCAGGAAAGTGAATGCTCCCTATGGTAGCTTGTGTTATATCTCTAGATTCCTCCACAGTTATACTAGCAAGAAAATCTCTAAATTTAGATTTGCGAGGTTCCCTGACACTAACCCATTGTGGAAGTTTGCAAGCAGTGGTAAAATCCTCTAATTCCATAGTGTAAGAATTTTCATAAAGATCAAACAAGACAGTTGGAGAATTACGTGAAGACGAAAATTCAAACCTCCTCACAAAGGAACTAGTGAGATAGTGGTACTGGCGACATTTTTCTTCCTCGAAGCTCACAAGATCAGCGTTACGCAAGTATGCGTTAAATTCTTCCTTAATCCCCGCTCGACCCATGAAGTCCTCTGAAGGCCATTCACAGGGCCGCACTGGGGCGTCCCTTGGTGGCTCATCATCAGCATCATGCATTGCAAGCTTGGGCTCTTGTTTCGTTGAAGAACCACATTGGTACATTTTCCTAAACATATTTCTTCCTCTGAAAAATTTCTGAAATTTTTAGTAACTTCAAATAAAAGTGAACCAAGCTCAACAAAATTGATAGCAACTACTCCTACAAGTGCCTAGAGCCTATATCATGCATCAAAACTACTTTTGACCATATAAATTTGACATGCAAGCTCAAGAACAGGGTCACCTAGGCAGCAGAAATTTGGAATGAATAAAGCACTAGAACAAAAACTAATTGGACCAATGGAGGAGTCACATACCAAGGAACAATCTCCCCTAGCAGTTTTATGAGAGGTGCTTTGAGCAAGGAGATCGAAAATCGCAACAAAATGAGCTAGAACTCGTGCTTGAGCTGGATATTCGTGTTTGTGGGAGGAAGAAGGAGTGTGTGGGTGCAGGAATAAGTGGAGGAGGGCCACCGTGGGCCCACGAGGCATGGGGGCGCACCCAGGGGGTAGGGCACGCCCTCCACCCTCGTGGCCAGGTGGATGCCCCCCGTGCTGTGTTCTTAGTCCCAAATATTCTCAAATATTCCAGAAAAATCATATTTAAATTTCAGGGCATTTGGAGAACTTTTATTTTCAGGGTATTTTTATATTGCACGGATAATTCAGATAACAGACAGAAAAATACTATTTTATTTTACTTAATATAAATAACATAAAGTAAAAGGAGGGTACAGAAGGTTGTGCCTTCTAGTTTCATCCATCTCATGCTCATCAAAAGGAATCCACTAACAAGGTTGATCAAGTCTTGTTAATGAACTCATTCCGAATAACATGGAACCAGAGAAATTTCGAGTAACACTATGTTACCTCAACGGTGATATGCACATCCCCAATAATAAGAATATCATATTTCTTTTTGACAGTAGGTAGAGGAAATTCAAAACCTCCAATAATAATCGATGGAATTTTTCCAACAGAGTTGATACTATGAACTTGAGGTTGTTTCCTCGGGAAGTGTACCGTATGCTCATTACCATTAACATGAAAAGTGACATTGCCTTTGTTGCAATCAATAACAGCCCCTGCAGTATTCAAAAAGGGTCTTCCAAGAATATTAGACATACTATCGTCCTCGGGAATATCAAGAATAACAAAGTCCGTTAAAATAGTAATGTTTGCAACTACAACAGGCACATCCTCACAAATAACGATAGGTATAGCAGTTGATTTATCAGCCATTTGCAAAGATATTTCAGTAGGTGTCAACTTATTCAAATCAAGTCTACGATATAAAGAGAGAGGCATAACACTAACACCGACTCCAAGATCACATAAAGCAGTTTTAAGATAGTTTCTTTTAATGGAGCATGGTATAGTGGGTACTCCTGGATCTCCAAGTTTCTTAGGTATTCCACCTTTAAAAGTATAATTAGCAAGCATGGTGGAAATTTCAGCTTCTGGTATCTTTCTTTTATTAGAAACAATATCTTTCATGTACTTAGCATAAGGATTCATTTTAAGCATATCAGTTAATCGCATATGCAAAAAGATAGGTCTAATCATTTCAGAAAAGCGCTCAAAATCCTCCTCATCCTTTCTCTTGGATGGTTTGGGAGGAAAAGGCATGGGTTTCTGAACCCATGGTTCTCTTTCTTTACCATGTTTCCTAGCAACAAAGTCTTTCTTATCATCACGTTGATTCTTTGATTGTGGGTTATCAAGATCATTATCATTGTTTCCTAGCAACAAAGTCTTTCTTAGCAACAAAGACTTTCTTAGCAGGTTCAATTTCCATATCATTATCATTGCTAGGTTGAGCATCATCATAAACATTATCATTAACATTATCACTAGTTTCAGGTTCATTACCAAATTGTGTTTCAGCATCAGAAATAGAAATATCATTTGGATTCTCAGGTGTATCAATAACAGGTTCACTAGAAGCATGCAAAGTCCTATCATTTTTCTTTTTCTTCCTTTTAGAAGGACTAGGTGCATCTATATTATTTCTCTGAGAATCCGGCTCAATTCCCTTAGGATGGCCTTCAGGATACAAAGGTTCCTGAGTCATTTTACCACCTCTAGTCATAACTCTAACAGCATTATCATTATTCTTACTATTCAATTCATTGAGCAAATCATTTTGAGCTTTAAGTACTTGTTCTACTTGAGTGGTAACCATAGAAGCATGTTTGCTAATAAGTTTAAGTTCACCTTTGACATTAGCCATATAATCACCCAAGTGTTCAAGCATATTTGAATTATATTTCAATTGTCTACCAAAATAAGCATTGAAGTCTTCTTGCTTAACCATAAATTTGTCAAACTCATCTAAGCATGGGCTAGCAAACTTAGTAAATGGGATTTCAGCTTTATCATATCTATAGAGAGAATTTACCTTTACTATGTGTCGGGTTATCAAGACCATGTATTTCTTCAATAGGTAATGGATTAAGATCATATGTTTCTTCAACAGGCGGTAAATTAAGACCATGTATTTCTTCAATAGGAGGTAAATTCTTAACATCTTCAGCTTTAATACCTTTTTCTTTCATAGATTTCTTTGCCTCTTGCATATCTTCAGGACTGAGAAATAGAACACCTCTTTTCTTCGGAGTTGGTTTAGGAGGAATAGGCTCAGGAAGTGTACAATTATTTTCATTTGTCAACATATTATTCCATAGAATTTCAGCTTCATCCGGTGTTCTTTCCCTGAAAACAGAACCAACACAACTATACATGTAATCTCTGGAAGCATCGTTTAGTCCATTATAAAAGATATCAAGTATTTCATTTTTCTTAAGAGGATGATCAGGCAAAGAATTCAGTAACTTGAGAAGCCTCCCCCAAGCTTGTGGGAGACTCTCTTCTTCAATTTGCACAAAATTATATATATATATATCCCTCAAAGCAGCTTGTTTCTTATGAGCAGGGAAATATTTAGCAGAGAAGTAATAAATCATATCCTGGGGACTACGCACACAACCAGGATCAAGAGAGTTAAACCATATCTTAGCATCACCCTTTAATGAGAATAGGAATATTTTAAGGATATAAAAGTAACGAGTTCTCTCATCATTAGTGAACAGGGTAGCTATATCATTTAATTTAGTAAGATGTGCCACAACAGTTTCAGATTCATAGCCATGAAAAGGATCAGATTCAACCAAAGTAATTATATCAGGATCAACAGAGAATTCATAATCCTTATCAGTAACACAGATAGGTGAAGTAGCAAAAGCAGGGTCAGGTTTCATTCTAGCATTAAGAGATTGCTGCTTCCATTTAGCTAATAACCTCTTGAGCTCGTATCTATCTTTGCAAGCTAAAATAGCTAAAGCAGCTTCCTTTTCAAAAACATAACCCTCAAGAATAACAGGTGATTCATATTTATTAGGGGGAGAGTCTTCATCATCACTTTCATCAATATTATCAGTTTCAATATTTTCATTCTCTCTAACCCTAGCAAGTTGTTCATAAGAAATTCACCAAGTAGCACAGTAGTATCAAGCATAGAAGTAGTTTCATCATAAGTATCATGCATAGCAGAAGTGGCATCATCAATAACATGCGACATATCAGAACAAATAGCAGAATCAGGTTTAGGTGTCGCAAGCTTACTCAAAACAGAAGGTGAATCAAGTGCAGAGCTAGATGGCAGTTCCTTACCTCCCCTCGTAGTTGAGGGATAAATCTTGGTTTTTGGATCTCTCAAGTTCTTCATAATCATAAGCAGATATAAATACCAAGTGACTCAAAGAATAGAGCTATGCTCCCTGGCAGCGGCGCCAGAAAATAGTCTTGATAACCCACAAGTATAGGGGATTGCAACCGTTTTTGAGGGTAGAGTATTCAACCCAAATTTATTGATTCGACACAAGGGGAGCCAAAAAATATTCTCAAGTATTACCAGCTGAGTTGTCAATTCAACCACACCTGGAAACTTAATATCTGCAGCAATGTATTTAGTAGCAAAGTAATATGATAGTAGTGGTAACGGTAGCAAAAGGTAATGATAGTAAAAGTATTGTTTTTGGTATTTTGTAGTGATGATAGCAATAGCAACGGAAAAGTAAATAAGCAAAGAACAATATATGGAAAGCTCGTAGGCAATGGATCAGTGATAGAGAATTATGCCGGATGCGGTTCATCATGTAACAGTCATAACCTACGGTGACACAGAACTAGCTCCAATTCATCAATGTAATGTAGGCATGTATTTCGAATATAGTCATACATGCTTATGGAAAAGAACTTGCATGACATCTTTTGTCCTACCCTCCCGTGGCAGCGGGGTCCTAGCGGAAACTAAGGGATAATAAGGCCTCCTTTTAATAGAGTACCGGACCAAAGCATTAACACGCAGTGAATACATGAACTCCTCAAACTACGGTCATCACCGGTAAGTATCCCGATTATTGTCACTTCGGGGTTAACGGATCATAACACATAATAGGTGACTATAGACTTGCAAGATAGGATCAAGAACTCTCATATATTGATGAAAATATAATAATTTCAGATCTGAAATCATGGCACTCGGGCCCTAGTGACAAGCATTAAGCATAGCAAAGTCATAGCAACATCAATCTCAGAACATAGTGGATACTAGGGATCAAACCCTAACAAAACTAACTCGATTACATGATAAATCTCATCCAACCCATCACCGTCCAGCAAGCCTACGATGGAATTACTCACGCACGGCGGTGAGCATCATGAAATTGGTGATGGAGGAAGGTTGATGATGACGATGGCAACGGATTCCCCTCTTCGGAGCCCCAAACGGACTCCAGATCAGCCCTCCCAAGAGGTTTTAGGGCTTGGTGGCGGCTCCGTATCATAAAACGCGATGAATCCTTCTCTCTGATTTTTTTTCTTCCTGAAAGAAAATATATGGAGTTGGAGTTGAGGTCGGAGGAGCTCCAGGGGGCCCACGAGGTAGGGGCGCGCCCCCCACCCTCGTGGCTAGGGTGTGGGCCCCCTGCTCTTCATCTTTTGCAAGGATTTTTTATTATTTCCAAATAGACGTTCCGTGAAGTTTCAGGTCATTCCGAGAACTTTTGTTTCTGCACATAAATAACACCATGGCAATTCTGCTGAAAACAGCGTCAGTCTGGGTTAGTTCCATTTAAATCATGCAAGTTAGAGTTCAAAACAAGGGCAAAAGTGTTTGGAAAAGTAGATACGATGGAGACGTATCAATCAGCTCTGCTGGGCTGCAAATCTTTCAAGACAAGGAGAGTTTCATTCGGTTTGCCCAGAAATGGGCTGTACATTTTTAAAACACATCAAACAGGGAATTAGTTTCAACTTTTTCATTACAAGATTTTAAATTCCATTGATTTTTATGCGCGGACAATTATTTGGATTTTATATTTATATAAATTATTTTTCAAAATAGTTTGAATGTAAATCGATATTTCGGGATTAAAAACAGTTGACTGCACCGAAATATGCAAAATTTTGTATACTTTTTAACCGTGGCCACAATATGGGGTGTAATGCTAACAAAAATAGGATGGGCTCCAAACAAATTCTTAAGAATTAGCAAATGGGTTGTACATTACTAGAAATAATGCACACGAGAGCAGTGACTGTTGGATGTTCATCCAACGGCTGTTGTACTTCTTCAATCTCTGCTCTTCCTGCTCCAGGCGCTCAAACAAGCGCCGGCGGGACTACCTGCTTCCTCCTCCCGCGGCCGGCTATGCTGCCGCGTAGGCCTCACCGCCCCACCGTACTCCCATCGCTGGCCTAGCCATCCCTCTACTCACCCACACCTGCTGTTATTCTCCGGGGACGGCAGACGAACTAGTAAACCCTCGTACTCCTCCGCGTGGGAAACAACTGCCGAGTCTTCCCTGGCTCCGTGTCGTTCCCTTCCTAGTCCTCGCCATCGTCCACCGCCCTGGTGCTCTCGGCGCGGCCTGGTTAACGTGGTCAATGAACGACATCCATCAGAAGTGGATTGTACGTGGAGAGGCTGATAGTTGGGTCCACCGCCGCACACAAGGAAATGCCTCCTTATTACGTGCAAAATAATGATTCCTCCACCTGACAGCTAGGACCCACGGGAAGGGCTTATGTATTTCACGAAAAACACATTCCCCCGCTGACAGGTCGGACCCACCAGCTATATCTTCGCACGTAAGTGCCTCCTTATTACGCACAAAAAAATGAATATCCCCCTGCTAGTTGGGACCCACCATAGTGGGTGGCTGACTTGTGGGCCTACTAAGTTGACGGGGACGGAGGGCTTTGTCAACTTAGTCAATATGAACGATTCTAGCTCCAATGACCGTACGATGTCCATCCAACGGCCATAGTGCTTCTTCAACCTCTAGTCTTCTTGCTCCAGCCGCCCAAAGCAGCGTCGGTCGTGCCGCCTGCACCTGCCTCCCGTGGCCGGCTGTGCTGTCGCGGAGGCCTCACCACCCCAATACTACTCCCACCGCTGGCCAGACCATCCATCCAGTCACCCACACCCCCTATTATTCTGCGGCGACGGCAGCCTCACACCGCAGTCGAACCAGTGAACCCTCGTACTCCTCTCCGTGTGGGAATCCACTGTCGCGTCGTCCCCTTGCTAGGCCTCGCCGTCGTCCACTGCCTTGGTGCTCTAGGCGCGGAGTGGTCAATGTGGTCAACGACCGACTTCCATCAGAAGAGTACTGTACGTGGAGAGGCTGACAGCTGGGTCCACAGCCATAGCCCAGTTTTTTTGTGATTTGCCAGGTAAATCGCTTTGTCAAGCCTGTTGGGCTACAAATCTTCCAAGACGAGGAGAGCTTCATTCGGCTGGCCGAGAAAATGGCCTATCAGTAATGAGAAATGGGTTGTACATTTTTAAAACACACCAAACCGACAATTAGTTTCAAATTTCTTTTTTTCATTTTGAGATTTTAAATTGTATTGATTTTTATGCGTGGAAAATTTGTTGGATTTTATATTGATATACATTTATTTTTAAAATCAGTTTGAATGTGACTCGAAATTTCGGGATTACAAACAGTTCGGACTGCACCGAAATACGCAAAATTTCGTATCTTTCACTAATAATAAAGCACAGGTTGAGTCTCTTGGGTTCACCGTTGCGGCGTTTTTACACCAAGGTCCCTGCAGTCTTCCACAATTAACCCGCAGTCACGATCCTAATCCTAATAAGTGAAATAATTGTTCGTCCGTGAAAAAGAGTCACCCGCGTCCTCCCACCTGCACAACTGCGCTTGCATAGTTGCATCGCCCCCATGGCATCGCCTCGCTCGCCGCCGGCCCTCCCCCTCCCCTTCTCCCACCTGTAGCTCTGCCGTCTTCCAGATCCGCCTGCATTCCCCACCCACCCATCCCTCTCTCTCTCTCTTCATGCGGCTCCTCGCTGCGCTACCTGTGGCGGCTGATTCAGGCGAAGTCCGGGGAATCCCACCACCACGAACCACAGCCCGAGGCCCCGCTTGCACTTGCGGGGCCCTCCCATATGACTAGATCCAGTGCAGGCGGCCAGCAAAGCTCACCAGCGACACTCCTCCCATGGCTAGGGTTTGGGGCGGCTCCAGCGCCGGTGGCCATATCGCCCTCCTCTCATCCGGTGAGTGCATCCCCTCCCCTGGCTTCGCCCTCTCTCTCTCTAACCTCTGCTCTTCTCTTCTCACGTAGACGTGCAGGGAGGTACAGTGGACAGCCTTGCTACTGCTCGGGACGAAGCAGCCATGAAGCTTCCTCCTCTGGCTTGTGGCTTCAGGTGAGTTTGTCCGCCATGATCCATCGAACGGCTAGCGCGATGACCTAGAAAGTCGGGCAGGGCCAGGACAAGGTAGGTCACAAACATCCATCTACTTTGCCGTCCTATGCATATTTTGATGCTAGATCGGTGTTGTATTTCAATTGCTAAGAAAGCAGAATAAAAGGGCTATGTTCCGTGGTTAGCAGCCGCACCTCTGTGGTTAGCAGCTATATTTTGACATCTCCATATCATCCTTAGCAAAGAAAAGATCATACTAAATCTACTATTCTGTGAGTTTGCCCATATGCACAATTTTGCTTTTTCCTAACAAGTTCCGATCCTCATTCCTTCACTAGCTACTTATTCATGGTGCTGGTCAATGCAGTCTATGCGGTAAACTGCTACAAGGCTCTATTCTTTTTCTACAAAATAAATTACTTTAATTATAAGAGATGGAGTTTTTTCCAGGAATATTTGACTACTATTTGGTTCAATCAGCTGGGGATACAATATTTTTTTAAAGCAATCCAAATCTGTTTCTGCATAGATGCACTGCAAAAATATCAGCATCATTAGACCATAAAGATAGGGGCGTGCTTACGAATTACCCTTAGTGTCCTAATGGTAGTTTTCTCTGTTCTTGCAAAGGTGCTTATTGACTAATGATCCACTGAAACCATGTTATAAGATGCAATTGTTTTATCTCCTGAAAAAGCATGAAGATTTGTTTCTTTTAGTAATTAATTGAAACCACGTGTAAGCCTGCAATAAAGCTTCTATTATTTGTCTCTCATCAATTCGGCAGCTATTTTATGCAATATTTTTTACTTAAATTTCAGCGGAATTTTATAGGGAGCATTTTTAATTTGACATATGAACTGGTCTCTTTTTCCTTTCTTGAAGGAGCGCACCTGGGCTTTTGAATGGAATTCAATACCCTGGTCATATCCACAAATTAAGCCGATCTCACCATGGGTCTTATTCGCTACCACCGTTGGCATGCTTCCAACCGACCACCCAAAAAAAACTAACTAAATGCAAAATCACATTGTAGATCGCAGGTGCAGCAGACTTGACCCCGGCCCTTAGATTGATCCCACACTTAGATTTGTCCAATGGTAATCCATGTCGTTGTTAGTATAATGCCTTGCAAAGTAGGCCTGGCCAGGGTAGTGCCTATACACAGTGGGTCATGAGCCTCTGCTGCTCTGTCCTACAAGCTATGCTTTGGCTGATGTTGTGTGTTTCACTTCATAATACTTTTCATCAGCATATTCATCACGTCTTACACTATGGTATCGGCAGGAAGTAGTACTTCCTGATAAAGAAAAAACTCTAGATATGTCTTAAAGGCGGACTGGTCATCATTTGCTACCAAGATGTGGGTGAGAGTGTGTAATCGATGATAGGCTGATGAGGCTATGCCGATAAGCAGTGGCTGGTACATGTTGGATGTCATTGACGGCTAAGTGCAACCTATGGAACAAGACGCCGGCAAAGGGATTCTCAACACCTGCTAAACTGGACGGAGAATTTGATTGTTATTCTGCTTTATTTACGGGTACTGCTCTCCTATCCAATTGAATGATTCTCACATGATGCATGGCTGGGTCTTGGCTTCATATAATATATTTTGGAGAACGCGTTCCAGTGGATATGATGGTTTGCAAGTATAGGATGGTTGATGCTTGCCTTTATATATCTGCATTTTGGTGTTGGTCTGATTGCTCCAGTTTTTACTGTTAGTACATGCATTAGCATCAAGTAACTAACAAAAAGTTACTATAACATAGGAGGTAACATTTGTCAATGCCATACTTACAAGCGATCTAAATAATTCATAGCGGTAGTGACATTTAAATTTCTCAATGCATTGCTTCTGAATAGTTGTCAATAATCATGCCTTTTTATTTTTTTTATTTTTGCTAGCATCATGCCGATATGACACTTGTGAAAACTGAAGATTTGGTACGGAGTCACAAAAACTGCAATACTCTCGGTAATGCAGAAAAAAACAAAGATTGCATGGCCTTCAACCTTTGTATGTGACTAATATCCTACCTCTATCACTACTTGCATCATGTCAATGCATTGCCTGTTAACACTTCATTTTGTTATTTTCTTTGTAGTTCAAAAGATATATGTAGATGGTTATATGGGTGTCTGGCAAGTATACTGCAATTATGTCACGGCCCTAGATTTGCTTGTAACTAGTTGCATGAAAGCATTCATGTCATCATGTTTAAATTTAAGAAATTTGAATTGGGGATTGATAAACCCTAGCACAAATGCAATTGAAATAGGTTCAACCAAAATATTTTCAATGACCTCAAAATATCCTTTTAAAATGTTCACGATTTATGGAAAAAGGTGAAAGCCTCTACCAGCGATGATGCATATTTTTCCAGGACATTTTGGTCATTGAATTAAATCGTTATGGTATTTGAGTTGGGGTTTAAAATTTACCATTAAATATTGGTTGCTCCAAATATTCTGAAATTTGTTGTGTGGTTTGAAAATAATTCAAATATTCCTCACAAAAATTTATAGAATTAACCAAAGTGTTTTGGTTAGTATTTTATTTGCAAAACAGTAGCAGAAATTAGAAAAACTAAAACAAATAAGAGAGAGAGAGAGAGGGAGAAAGCACTTACCTGGCGCTCACCTGACACGACCCAGCATGGCCCAGCCCACTAGAGCCAGGCGCCAATCGTCTCCTTCCTTTGCCAGGAGGACGACAGCGTGGCGCATGCACAGGAGGCGAAGCCACCTCCTGCTTCCTCCCCACTCCGATCCGACGCGCTTGGAGACGCCTGAGCCCCCTGGTCCTTCCCCTCTCTCGCAGCTCACTCTCTCCTCCTCTGCTCTCCCTCCCTCGCACGCCACCGAGCGAGCTCGCTGACGCCGATCACCGTACCCGCGGCCACCGCCACCGCCTCGCCTCTCCGACCTGTCCATGAGCTCCGCCTCATCCGCCTCTTCCTCCTCGACGATCCGCCCGGCCTCGGACGCGCTGCTTCATCGCCACCATTGCCGTTTCCGTCGCCAGCCACCGAGGCACCTCGTCGGTCGATTCGCCACTACCAATGTGCCCCCGAGCCCGTCGACCACCCCTGCAGAACCGCCGTGAGCCCCTCTTCATTTCCCCTCTACTCTCGTGCCCACGCTCGTCCCCTAGCTCCGTTCCCCCCCCCCCGCGCCCGAGAGCTTCTGCCACCGGCCATGTCGCCGCCGCCGCTTTAGCAACCGCAGCTCGCTCCCGAGTGCGTCACCGCACTCAGGGCACTCCTTGGGGGCCTCCCAGCCCCTCAGCTGGCCTCCTAGCGCACCGCAACCCTGCGCCCGCTCAAACCCGAACTCCGACCACCGCCGCGAGCTCTATTCCGGCGAGCTCCGGCCATCCCAGCTGCTGTTGCTTGCTGGAATGGATGCGCGCGTGTGCCAGCAATCCATAGCCGCAAACCACGCGCCAAACCATCGCCCGTGGCACAAATCCGAGCCGCACCGACGTCATTTGGGTCACCGTCGGCCAGCCTCCGGCGATTGCCGACGTGGCGCCGACGTGGCTTCATCTTTAGTGGCTAACGACGCCACTAAACTAACCCCTAGCTCACTGACGGATGAGCCCCACTCTCTAATTAACCTGGTTTAGTTTCTGCTTAGGTTTAACTAACCACAAGGGCCCCACAGGTCAGTTTGACCTGGCCACGTCACCTGTTGACCAGACCCCACCTGTTTGTGTCACTAGCCTGTTCTGGGTCACTGACCAATGGGCCCCACTATCAGGTTTGACCTGGACCGGCATGTTGACCTTGCTGGCGTCACCCAGACGCAATGCTGATGCAGTAATTGATTTTCTGGATTTAAAGTAATTAGAAAATTCCAGAAAATGCCCAAAACTTCTAAAAATCATAGAAAATTATCTATAACTCCAAATAAGATAAATTATATATGAAAAATTATCAAAAAAATCCAATCTATCCATTTATGCTAGTTTCATGCATGTTAGAACACCTTAACCTTGCTGTTTAGGTGAAACAAGTTAATGCACTAGTATGACTTCATAAAATGGGTTTGCATTTGAATCCTTGGTTCAAATGGACTCATTTCAATATGTTCTAGCTTGCATTAGCCCAAAACACATTCATATTGCCATGTCATAGCATGCATCATATTGTTGCATATCGTCATGTGTTGATTGAGTTCTTTCTCGGTTGCCGGTGTTTGTCCCCTCTCGATAGACGTGGTTCCGACGATGTGATCGATGACACCGATGAAGAACTATACTATCTTCAGAAGTGCCAGGCAAGAAAAACCCCCTTGTTCATTCCGATACAATCCCACTCTCTCGCTCCTGATCTCTTTTACTGCATTAGGACAACAGCGATTCAATTGTTACATGCTGCGGTAGTTGAACCCCTTTCCTCTGCATGACCTGTCATTGCCACAGTAAATAGATGAAACCCACTAGCATGAGTAGGAGTTGTTTGAGCCCTGATGTGCCTACTCATTCATGCTTGTTTGTCATGCCTGCTACTGCTTAGAGTTGAGTCAGGTCCGATTCATCGGGGATGAATTGGAATGTGGTGAACATGTCCTACGTTGTGAGCTAAGTGTGTGAACACGATTTTGGTAAAGGTAGCGGTGAGAGGCCATGTAGGAGTACATGGTGGGTTGTCTCATTGCAGCCGTCCTCAGGAACTGAGTTCTGTGTTTGTGATCCATGAACAGTTACTACCACACATTGGGTTCCGGTAACTCAGCCCCTCTCGGCTTATTAATCAACTCGATCTCTGTCCAGGAGTTGCAACTAGTTTTCTGGTGTTTGTAGGTAGTGTTAGTAGTCTACCAGTGGCACCCGGTACAGGTGGGCTTGGGACAGACTAGGCACAGTGGCACGGTGTACCAAGTGGCACCCGAATGGTGGGCTTGGGAACCCTGCTACACATCGTTTGGGGCCGTGAGCGACACCCCGCCGGGATCTCCTTGCGGATGGAACCCGAATAGGCGATAAACTGGACTGAGAGACTTGTGTGGTTAGTCAGGTCGTGGGCCGACTCCCTCACCAGGCTTCCGCTTGAAGGTTGCCGAGGATACACGACGTGTACATGGTGTAAGTGGCGAGAGCGTGTGTGAAGAAGTACACCCCTGCAGGGTTATCATTATCTATTCGAATAGCCGGATTCCTCAAATATGGAAACTTGGACCCCTTGCATAGTTCATAGAGAAGTGAAAGTGGATACTCTAAAACTCGAAAGATAAGCGTGAGTGCTATGGATGGCATTCTCGCAGGGAGACGGGAGCGGATCCATAGTGGAGTATTGATATGGTGAATTTGTGGACTCATGTGCGCCACCTCAAAAGAGTTGCTTGCAGTCATAGTTCAGGTTAGCCACCGAGTCAAAGCTGGCTTGCTGCAGTTAAACTCCACTACCACTTTGTTGATACCGATGCATATGTAGTTAGTTCTGATGTAAGTCTTGCTGGGTATATTTGTACTCACGTTTGCTTAATTTATGTTTTTGCAGAGAGACTTCAATCTTGCTAGTAGTTCCACGTGGACTTCGACGGTTAGCTTGTTACCTCAGCTACGATCTTGTACCCTTGGGAGGGTCTTGTAGATAGTCAGGCTTCTCAGCCTTTTTCATTTGTAGATGTCTGTACTCAGACATGTTAAGCTTCCGCATGTGCTTGTTGCTTGTATGCTCTGTATGTTGGGTCATGAGACCATGTTTGTAATATCTTGGCTCCTCGGAGCCTAATGAATAAATACTCTGAGTCGTAGATTCTTGTTGTGATGCCATGTTGTATTGCACATATTGAGCATATTGTGTGTATGATTGAAATGCTTGGTATGTGTGGGATCCGACAACCTAGTTGTTTATCCTTGGTAGCCTCTCTTATGGGGAAATGTAGGTCTGGTGCTTCCATGAGGCATAGTAGTCCGCTATAGCCCGGTTCATCGGAGCCCTGCTAGCCCAGCACTACTGCTCTGGAACACTTGACTGGCCGGCATGTGATTCACTTCGTTCCTGTGTCTGTCCCTTTGGGGAAATGTCACGCGGTGACATCCGTAGTCCTGCCTAGCCTGCTACAGCCCGGTTCACCGGAGTCCTGTTAGCCCAGTGCTATAGCCCGGATTCACACACTGCTAACCGACATGCTCGATGTTGATTCATGTATGCCTGTCCCCATAAGTTAGTGCCACTTTGGGTTCATGACTAGTCATGTCGGCCCGGGTTCTCTGTCATATGGATGCTAGCGACACTATCATATACGTGAGCCAAAAGGCGCAAATGGTCCCGGGCCATGGTAAGGCGACACCCGTGGGAATACCGTGCGTGAGGTCGCAAAGTGATATGAGGTGTTACCAGATAAATCAATGTGACTTGGAATCGGGGTCCTGACAGCTTTGGTATCAGAGCCTGACTGCATGTAGGATTACCAAGCCAAGTTGGTCGAAGTTGTGTGTAGAAATGATTTAGTTATATAAGGGAATTGATTGTGGAAGGGAACGTAAGCCTCTTTTTACTCCTTATCCTCATGACCTTCTGATCTGAGTCATCTTATCTTTTCTACGGGGTTAAGAACTAGGCTTCTCTTCTATCTCTCAGGACGATGTGTTACTAAACCGTACTTGCCTAGGATTGTTGAGTTCAAGCCTCAGTCCAGTTCCTACTACTTCCATATGTTTATAGCTGGCCTCAGAACCTTGATATTGTTATGTTGAGTGGTTATGCCACCATTTTTGCAGGATGTCTCAAATCATTTTGAGCATTTACAGTCGTTATGTTGTCCGAGTCATCCCAGGTTTCTAGATAGTCTGATGCACTTGCAAATCTTTCCTCCATGTTCCGTTGTATTTTGGGCCAGATTAAGCACACTAATCGGTGTGTTGAGGTACTCTGTTGCCTTGACGTGTATGTTGGAGTTGGTACTATGACCCTAGGTGTCCTCGAGAATTTAGCAATGCTTCCATATCCCCAGTGTGATGATTCTGGCCATCATTCTTGAAAGCATCCCGTGATGCCATTTAGTAGTAGGTATTCTACTCCTGTGTTCTTGACCCAAGAATCACTCTGTTACTTCCTGTTGATATTGTTGCTAGTTCCTTCAGGATATTAGTAACCTTTGTGATAGTCCTTGAGGTCCGTGGTATTTCCTTCTTCCAAATACCATGAACCCTTAAGGCAGAAATTCTTTGAACCAAAAGATTACCATTAGAGTACTCCTGAGGAGTTCTCCATCCATAATTGTGATTCTGCCAGTTCTACCTTTCTGCATGGGTTATCCGGAAGAAATATGTTGAATTGTTCGACATACTAATCTATGCATCCACAACTCAGAAAGTTATATGTTCCTTTGAGTTGTCCCCCTTCAGTTATATTCCGACCTTCATCTATCAATTGATAGTCAGGAGTAGTCGTGCACTCGTGTTATCGTTGCCTATTACTCTTGTGGTTCGTCAAGCCATTCTATTCCAGAATGACTAGGAGAAACAAACTCCAGTACCTCATCCATATCCAGGATTGGGTCAAAGCAGTTGTAATCCGCAAATCAAATGCCAATCTAGCTTTTGATTCTGTTCTACCTTGGAGTATTACCATCTTTATATTAAGAATGTCATGGAAATTGCACACCATCCTATGAACTCTTGATACAGTGATACTTCTTGCCATCATTATTCATTCCTTGGTCCCCATGTTATTGTAACCGGAACATCGACAAGTGAATCGTGATGTGTGAAATCAATACTCCTAGCAACCCCGTTGCTTGGTAGTTAATGGACAATAAACTCATTCTTAGCGTGTTGGTTATTGAATCATCATTCTAAGATTCGTCATGCTACCTAGTCCTTATTTTCGGAGCACTATTCGATCAATGAGTTAGGATTGTGTCAAACCCTTGCTCTATTGGTCACATCGTCTTGCCTCGCAAAGCAAGATTGTTCTCGAGCTTAGTAACATATCGGTGGTTCGTGAATTTCCGAATATCTTCTCGGAAGTGTTACCAGGTTGTCACCTGACCGCTATGTTGAGTTCGTGGTCAAGTTGGTTTTCTTATAAACCACCCCTTCTCCAAGAATTTGTGTTGGATACCCTGAAATAGTTGATTAAGCTAAATGACAACTTGGAGAGTTGGAATATGATAGCTTGTCCGACTTAGTTCATACCAAAGGGATATCCTTGTGTTTTGATAGTTCTTGAAGCAAGATGATATCTTCATCAATTGGTCCTCATGATCAATTGCTGGGTCTATCATCTTGTCAAAACTTTGACTTGAGTATGGGCTATCGTCAAGTCAAATCAGAACCAACGATGTTTGTAATGTTGCCTTACTCGTGGTTGACCCCTCGAGCATACACCATTACATCTTTTGGTCTGACCAATGCTATCACCGTGTTCACATGATGGTGGAAGTCCAGTGATAAGGAAATTCCGATGAGTTGCTGTTGAGCCCATCAGTAGCATTTTGTCTCCCTGTGATTCATGTTGAACATCAACCTAGTATTGGAAACTTTGTAAGCAATTCCTTCGTGTTCCGTTCATGAAGCTTATGCTTGGATGGAAGAAGTGACTTCCTCAAATTCATGTGCATTTGGAGCAAGTTGCCGCCATGAGTTCAAGAAAGATTGTTTTGTTTCCTCTGGTACCATCCCAAGTTAGTTGTGCATGTGCGAATGTATTATATGGTTTGGTAGATTAATTACCTCCACTCCATATGTATTCCCTAGCACACCAAGCCACTGATTGATTTGTTCAAGGAGAAGAAGTTCCTTCTTAAGAGCATGCCTTATGCAAGGACTTTGTTATCCTCGATGATGGTTCCCCACCTGAACTCGGTAGTGTTTTTATTATAAGACTACTACGTGGTCATGCTTGTCCGGGACAACATGTTCACATGTGTTAGCAGAACCAGCTCATGTTTTGGAGCTTACTACCATAGTCCATTTCCCGAGAATCTCGCAACGCCATCTCGTCGATTTGTGTTGCAAACTTTCATTTTCTTCTTGACTCGATGGGTCTGGAATATCATGTTACCAACTAGATCTGAATCCCAGGCAGATATGATGGTTGGAATTTTTCCAAGATCTATGATGTAGGTCCCCGACAAGGTTGATGTTCTGGCCGACAAACCTAGCTAGAAGATCTATCATTGTAGTATCTTGATTGAGCTATTTAACCATCTTCTCCATGAGGATTTAGTGTGACTTATTCTTGAAGTTGTTCCTTAGGGATCCTTGTGCTCTTAGTTTCTTCGATGATTTTATAACCATTAGAATGTTGGAAACACTCTCGACTGTTGAGTTCTTCCCCAGTTACCAGAATCATTCCCAACATTTGCATTTTGTTCCCAGCTTGCACCTCAGTAGTTGTTGTTCAGGATCATCTTCAAAAGTGGACTTACCATGGGTACCATCCATTTCCTATGATAAGCCAAAAATCATCCATTGCGTTGTCTTCAACAAGGTAGTCCACATCATCCATCCTAGCCGGAGTATGCCATTTTTTTGGAACCCCTTCCAACGATCGATTGTGCTTACCTCAGGCTGTTATAAAGAGTTTCAATGATCTTTGTATCAAAAGTAATTCTTTTGCCACTTAAGGGAAATGCTCCATGAGTCACCTTTCCCTAAGGTGTCCCGTTATGGAATCATGGCAATTATCTCCTCGCTACTTTGAAACCATGCACCATCCTACTCCGGCGTGGAATTGTTGCCTACCAATTTGAACCCTTGTCATCTATTACCTCCCATCTCTCTCGATGTGTGTTTTGTGTCTCAGCCCAAGAGATGTTTCAACATCTCACTCCATGAGTTGATCTTGAGTTGCTCGATCTTTGAGAAGATCGTTTCCTGTAGAGTTTCCTTCCGTCGACATCGTGTTGGATGAAGATCTCGAAGACAAAGACGTCAAGAGCAATGTGATGCAATATATCAGTATCTTCGAGAAGGCAGTTGGATCGAGAAGACTGTGATAGTTTTGTGACCCCTCTGTCTTCTTACTTCACTTCTTGAATCTCGGGACGAAATTCTTGTTTAGTAGGGGTGAGTTGTCACGGCCCTAGATTTGCTTGTAACTAGTTGCATGAAAGCATTCATGTCATCATGTTTAAATTTAAGAAATTTGAATTGGGGATTGATAAACCCTAGCACAAATGCAATTGAAATAGGTTCAACCAAAATATTTTCAATGACCTCAAAATATCCTTTTAAAATGTTCATGATTTATGGAAAAAGGTGAAAGCCTCTACCAGAGATGATGCATATTTTTCCAGGACATTTTGGTCATTGAATTAAATCATTATGGTATTTGAGTTGGAGTTTAAAATTTACCATTAAATATTAGTTGCTCCAAATATTCTGAAATTTGTTGTGTGGTTTGAAAATAATTCAAATATTCCTCACAAAAATTTATAGAATTAACCAAAGTGTTTTGGTTAGTATTTTATTTGCAAAATAGTAGCAGAAATTAGAAAAACTGAAACAAATAAGAGAGAGAGAGAGGGAGAAAGCACTTACCTGGGGCTCACCTGACACGGCCCAGCCCACCTGAGCCAGGCGCCAGTCGTCTCCTTCCTTTGCCAGGAGGACGACGACGTGGCGCACGCACAGGAGGCGAAGCCACCTCCTGCTTCCACCTCCTGCTTCCTCCCCACTCTGATCCAACGCGCTTGGAGATGCCCGAGCCCCTGGTCCTTCCCCTCTCTCACAGCTCACTCTCCCCTCCTCTGCTCTTCCTCCCTCGCACGCCACTGAGCGAGCTCGCCGACGCCGATTGCCGTACCCGCGGCCACCGCCACCGCCTCGCCTCTCCGAGCTGTCCACGAGCTCCGCCTCATCTGCCTCTTCCTCCTCGATGATCCGCCCGGCCTCGGACGCGCTCCACCATCGCCGTTTCCGTCGCCGGCCACCGAGGCACCTCGTCGGTCGATTCGCCACTACCAGTGTGCTCGCGAGCCTGCCGACCACCACTACAGAACCGCTGTGAGTGCCTCTTCCTTTCCCCTCTACTCTCGTGCCCACGCTCGTCCCCTAGCTCCGTTCCCCGCCGCGCCCGAGAGCTTCTGCCATTGGCCATGTCGCCGCTGCCGCTTTAGCCACCGAAGCTCGCTCCCGAGCGCGTCACCGCACTCAGGGCACTCCTTGGGGGCCTCCCAGCCCCTCAGCTAGCCTCCTAGCGCACCGCAGCCCTGCGCCCGCTCAAACCCGAACTTCGGCCACCGCCGCGGGCTCTGTTCCGGCGATCTCCGGCCATCCCAGCTGCTGTTGCTTGCTGGAATGGATGCGCGCATGTGCCAGCAATCCGTAGCCGCAAACTGCGCGCCAAACCATCGCCCATGGCACAAATCCGAGCCGCGCCACCGTTGTTTGGGTCACCGTCGGCCAGGCTCCAGCGATTGCCGACGTGGCACCATCTTTAGTGGCTAATGACGCCACTAAACTAACCCCTAGCTCACTGACGGATGGGCCCCACTCTCTAATTAACCTGGTTTAGTTTCTATTTAGGTTTAACTAACCACAAGGGCCCCATAGGTCAGTTTGACCTGGCCACGTCACCTGTTGACCGAACCCCACCTGTCTGTGTCACTAGCTTGTTCTGGGTCACTGACCAGTGGGCCCCACTGGTCAGGTTTGACCTGGACCGGCCTGTTGACCCTGTTGATGTCACCCAGACGCAATGCTGATGCAGTAATTGATTTTCTGGATTTAAAGTAACTAGAAAATTCTAGAAAATGCCCAAAACTTCTAAAAATCATAGAAAATTATCTATAACTCCAAATAAGATAAATTATATATAAAAAATTATCAAAAATCCAATCTATCCATTTATGCTAGTTTCATGCATGTTAGAACACCTTAACCTTGCTATTTAGGTGAAACAAGTTAATGCACTAATATGACTTCATAAAATGGGTTTGCATTTGAATCCTTGGTTCAAATGGACTCATTTCAATATGTTCTAGCTTGCATTAGCCCAAAACACATTCATATTGCCATGTCATAGCATGCATCATATTGTTGCATATCGTTATGTGTTGATTGAGTTCTTTCTCGGTTGCCAGTGTTTGTCTCCTCTCGATAGACGTGGTTCCGACGATGTGATCGATGACACCGATGAAGAACTATACTATCTTCAGAAGTGCCAGGCAAGAAAAACCCCCTTGTTCATTCCGATACAATCCCACTCTCTCGCTCCTGCTCTCTTTTACTGCATTAGGACAACAGCGATTCAACTGTTACATGCTGCGGTAGTTGAACCCCTTTCCTCTGCATGACCTGTCATTGCCACAGTAAATAGATGAAACCCACTAGCATGAGTAGGAGTTGTTTGAGCCCTGATGTGCCTACTCATTCATGCTTGTTTGTCATGCCTGCTACTGCTTAGAGTTGAGTCAGGTCCGATTCATCGGGGATGAATTGGAATGTGGTGAACATGTCCTACTGTGTGTGAGCTAAGTGTGTGAACACGATTTGGTAAAGGTAGCGGTGAGAGGCCATGTAGGAGTACATGGTGGGTTGTCTCATTGCAGCCGTCCTCAGGAACTAAGTTCTGTGTTTGTGATCCATGAACAGTTACTACCACACATTGGGTTCCGGTAACTCGGCCCCTCTCGGCTTATTAATCAACTCGAACTCTGTCCAGGAGTTGCAACTAGTTTCTGGTGTTTGTAGGTAGTGTTAGTAGTCTACCAAGTGGCACCCGGTACAGGTGGGCTTGGGACAGACTAGGCACAGTGGCACGGTGTACCAAGTGGCACCCAGATGGTGGGCTTGGGAACCCTGCACACATCGTTTGGGGCCGTGAGCGACACCCCGGCCGGATCTCCTTGCGGATGGAACCCGAATAGGCGATAAACCTGGACTAGAGACTTGTTGGTTAGTCAGGTCGTGGCCGACACCCTCGCCCAGTTTCTGCTTGAAGGTTGCCGAGGTACATGACGTGTATAGGGCGGTAAGTGGCAAGAGCGTGTGTGAAGAAGTACACCCCTACAGGGTTATCATTATCTATTCGAATAGCCGGATTCCTCGGATATGGAAACTTGGACCCCTTGCATAGTTCATGGACAAGTGAAAGTGGATACTCTAAAACTCGCAAGATAAGCGTGAGTGCTATGGATGGCGTTCTCGCAGGGAGACGGGAGCGGATCCATAGTGGAGTATTGATATGGTGAATTTGTGGACTCGTGTGCGCCACCTCAAAAGAGTTGCTTGCAGTCGTAGTTCAGGTTAGCCACTGAGTCAAAGTTGGCTTGCTGCCGTTAAACTCCACTACCCCTTTGTTGATACCGATGCATATGTAGTTAGTTATGATGTAAGTCTTGCTGGGTACATTTGTACTCATGTTTGCTTAATTTATGTTTTGCAGAGAGACTTCAGTCTCGCTAGTAGTTCCACGTGGACTTCGACGGTTAGCTTGTTACCTCAGCTACGATCTTGTACCCTTGGGAGGGTCTCAGCCTTTTTCATTTGTAGATGTCTGTACTCAGACATGTTAAGCTTCCGCATGGCTTGTTGCTTGTATGCTCTGTATGTTGGGTCATGAGACCATGTTTGTAATATCTTGGCTCCTCGGAGCCAAATAAATAAATACTCTGAGTCGTAGAGTCTTGTTGTGATGCCATGTTGTATTGCACATATTGAGCATATTGTGTGTATGATTGAAATGCTTGGTATGTGTGGGATCCGACAACCTAGTTCTTTATACTTGGTAGCCTCTCTTATGGGGAAATGTAGGTCTTGTGCTTCCATGAGCCATAGTAGTCCGCTACAGCCCAATTCACCGGAGCCCTACTAGCCCAGCACTACTGCTCCGGAACACTTGACTGGCCGGCATGTGATTCACTTCGTTCTTGTGTCTGTCCCTTCGGGGAAATGTCACGCGGTGACATCCGGAGTCCTTCCTAGCCTGCTACAACCCGGTTCACCGGAGTCCTGTTAGCCCAGTGCTACAGCCCGGATTCACACGCTGCTAACCGACATGCTCGATGTTGATTCATGTATGCATGTCCCCGTAAGTTAGTGCCACTTTGGGTTCACGACTAGTCATGTCGACCCGGGTTCTCTGTCATATGGATGCTAGTGACAATATCATATACGTGAGCCAAAAGGCGCAAACGGTCCCGGACCATGGTAAGGCGACACCCATGGGAATACCGTGCGTGAGGCCGCAAAGTGATATGAGGTGTTACCGGCTAGATTGATGTGACTTGGAATCGGGGTCCTGACAGCTTTGGTATCAGAGCCTGACTGCCTGTAGGATTATCAAGCCAAGCTGGTTGAAGTTGTGTCTAGAAATGCTTTAGTTATATAAGGGAATTGATTGTGGAAGGGAACGTAAGGCTCTTTTTACTCCTTATCCTCATGACATTCTGATCTGAGTCATCTTATCTTTTCTACGGGGTTAAGAACTAGGCTTCTCTTCTATCTCTCAGGATGACGTGTTACTAAACCATAGTTGCCTAGGATTGTTGAGTTCAAGCCTCAATCCAGTTCCTACTACTTCCATATGTTCATAGCTGGCCTCAGAACCTTGATATTGTGATGTTGAGTGGTTATGCCACCATTTTTGCAAGATGTCTCAAATCATTTTGAGCATTTACAGTCGTTATGCTGTCCGAGTCATCCCAGGATTCTAGATAGTCTGATGCACATGCAAATCTTTCCTCCATGTTCTGTTGTATTTTGGGCTAGATTAACCACACTAATCGGTGTGTTGAGGTACTCTGTTGCCTTGACGTGTATGTTGGAGTTGGTACTATGACCCTAGGTGTCCTCGAGAATTTAGCAATGCTTCCGTATCCCCAGTGTGATGATTCTGGCCATCATTCTTGAAAGCATCCCGTGATGCCATTTAGTAGTAGGTATTCTACTCCTGTGTTCTTGACCCAAGAATCACTCTGTTACTTCCTGTTGATATTGTTGCTAGTTCCTTCAGGATATTAGTAACCTTTGTGATAGTCCTCGAGGTCCGTGGTATTTCCTTCTTCCAAATACCATGAACCCTTAAGGCAGAAGTTCTTTGAACCAAAAGATCACCATTAGAGTACTCCTGAGGAGTTCCCCATCCATAATTGTGATTCTGCTAGTTCTACCTTTCTGCATGGGTTATCCGGAAGAAATATGTTGAACTCGTTCGACATACTAATCTATGCATCCACAACTCAGAAAGTTATATGTTCCTTTGAGTTGTCCCCCTTCAGTTATATTCCGACCTTCATCTATCAATTGATAGTCAGGAGTAGTCGTGCACTCGTGTTATCGATGCCTATTACTCTTGTGGTTCGTCAAGCCAATCTATTCCAGAATGACTAGGAGAAACAAACTCCAGTACCTCATCCATATCCAGGATTGGGTCAAAGCAGTTGTAATCCGCAAATCAAATGCCAATCTAGCTTTCGATTCTATTCTACCTTGGAGTATTACCATCTTTATATTAAGAATGTCATGGAAATTGCACACCATCCTATGAACTCTTGATAAAGTGATACTTCTTGCCATCATTATTCATTCCTTGGTCCCCATGTTATTGTAACCGGAATGTCGACAAGTGAATCGTGATGTGTGAAATCAATACTCCTAGGAACCCCGTTGCTTGGTAGTTAATGGACAATAAACTCATTCTTAGTGTGTTGGCTATTGAATCATCATTCTAAGATTGATCGTGCTACCTAGTCCTTATTTCCGGAGCACTATTCGATCAATGAGTTAGGATTGTGTCAAACCCTTGCTCTATTGGTCACATCATCTTGCCTCGCAAAGCAAGATTGTTCTCGAGCTTAGTAACATATCGGTGGTTCGTGAATTTCCGAATATCTTCTCGGAAGTGTTACCAGGTTGTCACCTGACTGCTATGTTGAGTTCATGATCAAGTTGGTTTTCTTATAAACCACCCCTTCTCCAAGAATTTGTGTTGGATACCCTGAAATAGTTGATTAAGATAAATGACAACTTGGAGAGTTGGAATATGATAGCTTGTCCGACTTAGTTCATCCCAAAGGGATATCCTTGTGTTTTGATAGTTGTTGAAGCAAGATGATATCTTCATCAATTGCTCCTCGTGATCAGTTGCTGGGTCTATCATCTTGTCAAAACTTTGACTTGAGTATGGGCTATCGTCAAGTCAAATCAGAACCAACGATGTTTGTAATGTTGCCTTACTCGTGGTTGACCCCTCGAGCATACACCATTACATCTTTTGGTCTGACCAATGCTATCACCGTGTTCACATGATGGTGGAAGTCCAGTGATATGGAAATTCCGATGAGTTGCTGTTGAGCCCATCAGTAGCATTTTGTCTCCCCCATGATTCATGTTGAACATCAACCTAGTATTGGAAACTTTGTAAGCAATGCCTTCGTGTTCCATTCATGAAGCTTATGCTTGGATGGAAGAAGTGACTTCCTCAAATTCATGTGCATTTGGAGCAAGTTGCCGCCATGAGTTCGAGAAAGATTGTTTTGTTTCCTCTGGTACCATCCCAAGTTAGTTATGCATGTGCGAATGTATTATATGGTTTGGTAGATTAATTACCTCCACTCCATATGTATTCCCTAGCACACCAAGCCACCGATTGATTTGTTCAAGGAGAAGAAGTTCCTTCTTAAGAGCATGCCTTATGCAAGGACTTTGTTATCCTCGATGATGGTTCCCCACCTGAACTCGGTAGTGTTTTTATTATAAGACTACTACATGGTCATGCTTGTCTGGGAGAACATGTTCACATGTGTTAGCAGAACCAGCTCATGTTTTGGAGCTTACTACCATAGTCCATTTCCCGAGAATCTCGCAACGCCATCTCGTCGATTTGTGTTGCAAACTTTCATTTTCTTCTAGACTCGATGGGTCTGGAATATCCTGTTACTAACTAGATCTGAATCTCAGGCAGATATGATGGTTGGAATTTTTCCAAGATCTATGATGTAGGTCCCTGACAAGGTTGATGTTTTAGCCGGAACACCTAGCCAGAAGATCTATCATTGTAGTATCTTGATTGAGCTATTTGACCATCTTCTCCATGAGGATTTACTGTGACTTATTCTTGAAGTAGTTCCTTAGGGATCCTTGTGCTCTCAGTTTCTTCGATGATTTTATGACCATTGGAATGTTGGAAACACTCTCGACTGTTGAGTTCTTCCCCAGTTTCCAGAATCATTCCCAACATTTGCATTTTGTTCCCAGCTTGCACCTTAGTAGTTGTTGTTCAGGATCATCTCAAAAGTGGACTTACCATGGGTACCATCCATTTCCGATGATAAGCCAAAAATCATCCATTGCGTTGTCTTCAACAAGGTAGTCCACATCATCCATCCTAGTCGGAGTATGCCATTTTTTTCGAACCCCTTCCAACGATCGATTGTGATTACCTCAGGCTGTTATAAAGAGTTTCAATGATCTCTGTATCAAAAGTAATTCTTTTGCCACTTAAGGAAAATGCTCTACGAGTCACCTTTCCCTAAGGTGTCCCGTTATGGAATTATGGCAATTATCTCCTCGCTACTTTGAAACCATGCACCATCCTACTCCGGCGTGGAATTGTTGCCTACCAATTTGAACCCTTGTCATCTATTACCCCCATCTCTCTTGATGTGTGTTTTGTGTCTCAGCCCAAGAGATGTTTCAACGTCTCACTCCATGAGTTGATCTTGAGTTGCTCGATCTTTGAGAAGATCATTTCCTGTAGAGTTTCCTTCCGTCGTCATCGTGTTGGATGAAGATCTCGAAGACAAAGACGTCAAGAGCAATGTGATGCAATATATCAGTATCTTCGAGAAGGGCAGTTGGATCGAGAAGACTGTGATAGTTTTGTGACCCCTCTGTCTTCTTACTTCACTTCTTGAATCTCGGGACGAGATTCTTGTTTAGTAGGGGTGAGTTGTCACGGCCCTAGATTTGCTTGTAACTAGTTGCATGAAAGCATTCATGTCATCATGTTTAAATTTAAGAAATTTGAATTGGGGATTGATAAACCCTAGAACAAATGCAATTGAAATAGGTTCAACCAAAATATTTTCATTGACCTCAAAATATCCTTTTAAAATGTTCATGATTTATGGAAAAAGGTGAAAGCCTCTACCAGAGATGATGCATATTTTTCCAGGACATTTTGGTCATTGAATTAAATCATTATGGTATTTGAGTTGGAGTTTAAAATTTACCATTAAATATTGGTTGCTCCAAATATTCTGAAATTTGTTGTGTGGTTTGAAAATAATTCAAATATTCCTCACAAAAATTTACAGAATTAACCGAAGTGTTTTGGTTAGTATTTTATTTGCAAAACAGTAGCAGAAATTAGAAAAACTGAAACAAATAAGAGAGAGAGGGAGAAAGGACTTACCTGGCGCTCACCTGACACGGCCCAGCACTGCCCAGCCCACCAGAGCCAGGCGCCAGTCATCTCCTTCCTTTGCCAGGAGGACGACGGCGTGGCGCACGCATAGGAGGCGAAGCCACCTCCTGCTTCCACCTCCTGCTTCCTCCCCACTCCGATCCGACGCGCTTGGAGACGCCCGAGCCCCCCTGGTCCTTCCCCTCTCTTGGAGACGCTCACTCTCCCCTCCTCTGCTCTCCCTCCCTCGCACGCCACCGAGCGAGCTCGCCGATGCCGATTGCCGTACCCGCAGCCACCGCCACCGCCTCGCCTCTCCGAGCTGTCCACGAGCTCCGCCTCATCTGCCTCTTCCTCCTCGACGATCCGCCCGGCCTCGGACGCGCTGCTTCATCGCCACCATCGCCGTTTCCGTCGCAGGCCACCGAGGCACCTAGTCAGTCAATTCGCCACTACCAGTGTGCCCGCGAGCCCGCCGACCACCCCTGTAGAACCGCCGTGAGCCCCTCTTCCTTTCCCCTCTACTCTCATGCCCACGCTCGTCCCCTAGCTCCGTTCCCCGCCATGCCCGAGAGCTTCTGCCACCGGCCATGTCGCCGCCGCCGCTTTAGCCACCGCAGCTCGCTCCCGAGCGCGTCACCGCACTCAAGGCACTCCTTGGGGGCCTCCCAGCCCCTCAGCTGGCCTCCTAGCGCACCGCAGCCCTGCGCCCGCTCAAACCCGAACTTCGGCCACCGCCGCGAGCTCTGTTCCGGCGAGCTCCGGTCATCCCAGCTGTTGCTGCTTGCTGGAATGGATGCGCGCGTGTGCCAGCAATCCATAGCCACAAACCGCGCGCCAAACCATCGCCCGTGGCACAAATCTGAGCCGCGCCGCCATCGTTTGGGTCACCGTCGGCCAGGCTCCGGCGATTGCCGATGTGGCGCCAACATGGCACCATCGATAGTGGCTAATGACGCCACTAAACTAACCCCTAGCTCACTGACGGATGGGCCCCACTCTCTAATTAACATGTTTAGTTTCTATTTAGGTTTAACTAACCACAAGGGCCCCATAGGTCAGTTTGACCTGGCCACGTCACCTGTTGACCGGACCCCACTTGTCTGTGTCACTGACCAGTGGGCCCCACTGGTCAGGTTTGACCTGGACCGGCCTGTTGACCCTGCTGACATCACCCAGACGCAATGCTGATGTAGTAATTGATTTTCTGGATTTAAAGTAATTAGAAAATTCCAGAAAATGCCCAAAACTTCTAAAAAACATAGAAAATTATCTATAACTCCAAATAAGATAAATTATATATGAAAAATTATCAAAAAAATCCAATCTATCCATTTATGCTAGTTTCATGCATGTTAGAACACCTTAACCTTGCTGTTTAGGTGAAACAAGTTAATGCACTAATATGACTTCATAAAATGGGTTTGCATTTGAATCCTTGGTTCAAATGGACTCATTACTCATTTCAATATATTCTAGCTTGCATTAGCCCAAAACACATTCATATTGCCATGTCATAGCATGCATCATATTGTTGCATATCGTCATGTGTTGATTGAGTTCTTTCTCAGTTGCCGGTGTTTGTCCCCTCTCGATAGACATGGTTCCGACGATGTGATCGATGACACCTATGAAGAACTATACTATTTTCAGAAGTGCCAGGCAAGCAAAACCCCCTTGTTCATTCCGATACAATCCCACTCTCTCGCTCCTGCTCTCTTTTACTGCATTAGGACAAAAGCGATTCAACTGTTACATGCTGCGGTAGTTGAACCCCTTTCCTCTGCATGACCTGTCATTGCCACAGTAAATAGATGAAACCCACTAGCATGAGTAGGAGTTGTTTGAGCCCTGATGTGCCTACTCATTCATGCTTGTTTGTCATGCCTGCTACTGCTTAGAGTTGAGTCAGGTCCGATTCATCGGGGATGAATTGGAATGTGGTGAACATGTCCTACTGTGTGTGAGCTAAGTGTGGGAACATGATTTGGTAAAGGTAGCGGTGAGAGGCCATGTAGGAGTACATGGTGGGTAGTCTCATTGCAGCCGTCCTCAGAAACTGAGTTCTGTGTCTGTGATCCATGAACAGTTACTACCACACATTGGGTTCCGGTAACTCGGCCCCTCTCGGCTTATTAATCAACTCGAACTCTGTCTAGGAGTTGCAACTAGTTTCTGGTGTTTGTAGGTAGTGTTAGTAGTCTACCAAGTGGCACCCGGTACAGGTGGGCTTGGGATAGACTAGGCACAGTGGCACGGTGTACCAAGTGGCACCCGGATGGTGGGCTTGGGAACCCTGCACACATCGTTTGGGGCTGTGAGCGACACCTTGGCTGGATCTCCTTGAGGATGGAACCCGAATAGGCGATAAACTTGGACTAGAGACTTGTTGGTTAGTCAGGTCGTGTCCGACACCCTCGCCCGGTTTCGGCTTGAAGGTTGCCGAGGTACATGACGTGTACAGGGCGGTAAGTGGCGAGAGCGTGTGTGAAGAAGTACACCCCTACAGGGTTATCATTATCTATTCGAATAGCCGGATTCCTCGGATATGGAAACTTGGACCCCTTGCATAGTTCATAGACAAGTGAAAGTGGATACTCTAAAACTCGCAAGATAAGCGTGAGTGCTATGGATGGCGTTGTCGCAGGGAGACGGGAGCGGATCCATAGTGGAGTATTGACATGGTGAATTTGTGGACTTGTGTGCGCCACCTCAAAAGAGTTGCTTGCAGTCGTAGTTCAGGTTAGCCACTGAGTCAAAGCTGGCTTGCTAAAGTTAAACTCCACTACCCCTTTGTTGATACCGATGCATATGTAGTTAGTTCTGATGTAAGTCTTGCTGGGTACATTTGTACTCACTTTTGCTTAATTTATGTTTTTGCAGAGAGACTTCAGTCTCGCTAGTAGTTCCACGTGGACTTCGACGGTTAGCTTGTTACCTCAGCTACGATCTTGTACCCTTGGGAGGGTCTTGTAGATAGTCAGGCTTCTCAGCCTTTTTCATTTGTAGATGTCTGTACTCAGACATGTTAAGCTTCCGCATGTGCTTGTTGCTTGTATGCTCTGTATGTTGGGTCATGAGACCATGTTTGTAATATCTTGGCTCCTCGGAGCCTAATGAATAAATACTCTGAGTCGTAGAGTCTTGTTGTGATGCCATGTTGTATTGCACATATTGAGCATATTGTGTGTATGATTGAAATGCTTGGTATGTGTGGGATCCGACAACCTAGTTGTTTATCCTTGGTAGCCTCTCTTATGGGGAAATGTAGGTCTTGTGCTTCCATGAGCCATAGGAGTCCGCTATAGCCCGGTTCATCGGAGCCCTGCTAGCCCAGTACTACTGCTCCGGAACACTTGACTGGCCGGCATGTGATTCACTTCGTTCCTGTGTCTGTCCCTTTGGGGAAATGTCACGCGGTGACATCCGGAGTCCTGCCTAGCCTACTACAGCCCGGTTCACCGGAGTCCTGTTAGCCCAGTGCTACAACCCGGATTCACACGCTGCTGACCGACATGCTCGATGTTGATTCATGTATGCCTGTCCCCGTAAGTTAGTGCCACTTTGGGTTCACGACTAGTCATGTCGGCCCGGGTTCTCTGTCATATGGATGCTAGCGACACTATCATATACGTGAGCCAAAAGGCGCAAACGGTCCCGGGCCATGGTAAGGCGACACCCGTGGGAATACCGTGCGTGACGCCGCAAAGTGATATGAGGTGTTACCGGCTAGATCGATGTGACTTGGAATCGGGGTCTTGACAAATTATGATGATGTTTTAGTTCATGATGATGATTGATGCTTTCAGTTTCAGTTAAGTTGTACGGATGATGTTGCTGTTGGATAATGTTTCTCGGTTAAGTTTTATTTAAGTTTTAGGGATGTTGATGGATGCTTTCATTTTAAGTCTTGCTGTTAAGAAAATGTTCATTTTTCTTTAGGTCCGTGTTTCTTTTGGTGGGATCTATTTAATTTGAAGTACTTCTTTCTACAGAGATAACTTGCACACAAGGAGTGTGCTTCCTTCTACAGAGGCAGTTGGTACACATGGAGGTAGTGAAACACATTCAGAAACACTTAAGATAATTGCCGCATATTGTATTTTTAAGCTGGTAATTATTGTTATTGTTGTGTTGTGAGATCCTTCTGTTTTGTGCCAAGTTATGTGCACACATTAACTTTTGATAAACTCTTATCACCGATTAATTAGTGATCTCCAGCCAGTTTAGTGATTGAGATGTAATTGGCAGTACCTGATATTGAACAATTCCATTTTGTTTCCATAATTACTACTCTACCAAACTAATTACCTTGCCTAATTATAGTGCAAGTAAATTGAGATGATTTTTTTCCTTTTATTCTTGGTCATGTATCCTAAATGAGTAACCAAATTATTTGTATAGGGTGGTCAAGGCAATATGTATTTGTTGTTGGGACAATATGTGTTTTCGTTCTTTGGTATTATACTATTTTGTTCAATGAAATTCTTTAAAATGACAATGAGACAACATATGTAAACATTCTTTACTACTTCCTCAGTCTGATGAAATCAAAGTTGTAGGCCATTGTTCTTTAATTGTAGGTTGCATCAATGGTAATGCTGATTTAATAAAAACAAGAATGCTAGGATACGCTGCTTATCATTACGGTGAATACATTATTGTTCCTTTTGTTTGTGGTTTGGCAAATATTTACAAAATGATTTTTCCATCGTACATTGTGGCATCGAAAAGAGCTCTCCCATTTCCTGTTAATTTAATGATTTAAGAGATGTTTGACTACTGTTATGTCAAGTTGAATATTTTCATCATTATTTTTTACTCCCTAATTGCTTATTCTTTATTTTGGAATAATAGATTTTTAACAAGCTTTAGCATCACCATCTCACTTATATTAAGCACTGATATATATGTGTGCCAGATAAATTGTTGCACAAGGTTCCTATTTCACCCTACCTATTCTTTACAAATATCATTTTCTCCCTTTTTTAGGTTTGGTTTGTTACTCTTCGTGGCAAAAAAGATGACACGCAACTTATATCTATTGTGGGCCAAGGGTAGGAAGGGACACTTTGTAGACGGGAGAGTGTGTTGTAGTGCAGTTACTATAAAGGAAGGATTGGAAAAAGAGAGAGGTGCTTATCGTCCAAACCTAAACTTGCATGTACCCATCTTATGTGAATAAGCATGTAACCAATTTATATCGATATTTTCATAGTAATGGAGACATAAGACAAGTGACATATTAAAATCAAATAATATTTTTATTAGTACCTCAAAGCTGGAAATGCATGATAGGGAGAGAGGGTGACATAGTGAGAGAAGAAGAAATACACGAGGATTCGAAACGCATATAGTAGACACAATTGGTATTGAACAACTATTAGATATGCCCCGTAGCAACGCACGGGCTTTTTACTAGTAATTTTCTAACCGTGGCCACAATATGGGATGTAATGTTAACAAAAATAATATGGGCTCCAAAAAACCTTAAGAATTAGCAAATGGGCTGTAAATTATTAGAAATAATGGCAGATGGGATGTATGCTGTTTTCCACAGATTTGAGGCTTTCCTAAAAAAGGTTGACGCACAAGCAGTGACCGTTGGATGTCCATCCAACGCCGTCGTGCTTCTTCAATCTCTGCTCTTCCTGCTCCAGCTGCTCGAACAAGCGCCGGCGGGACTGCCTGCTCCCTCCTCCCCGTGGCCGACTGTGCTGCCGCGCAGGCCTCACCGCCCCACCGTACTCCCATCGGTGGCCTAGCCATCCCTCTACTCACCCACACCTGCTGTTATTCTCCGGCAACGGCAGACGAACCAGTAAACCCTCGTATAGTCGTACTCCCCTCCGTGTGGGAAACAACTGCCAAATCTTCCCTGGCTCCGTGTCGTTCCCTTCCTAGGCCTTGCCGTCGTCCACCGCCCTGGTGCTCTCGGAGCGGCCTGGTCAATGTGGTCAACAACCGACATGCATCTAAAGTGGACTGTACGTGGAGAGGCTGACAGCTGGGTCCACGGCCGCATGCAAGGAAATGCCTCCTTATTACGTGCAAAATAATGATTCCTCCACCTGACATCTAGGACCCACCAAAAGGGCCTCTGTATTTCGTGAAAAAAATGTTACCGCCGCTGACAGCTCAGACCCACCAGCTATATCTTCGCACGCAAGGAAGTGCCTCCATATTACACACACACAAAAATGAATACTCCCCCAGCTAGCTATGACCCAGTATAGTGGCAGGCTGACTTGTGGGCCTACTAAGTTGATGGGGATGGAGGGCTTTGTCAACTTAGTCAATATGCATGATTCTAGCTCCAGTGACCGTACGATGTCCATCCAACGGCCGTAGTGCTTCTTCAACCTCTGGTCTTCTTGCTCCAGCCGCCCAAACCAGCGTCAGTCGTGCCTCGTGCTCCTGCCTCACGTGGCCGGCTGCGATGCGGCGGAGGCCTCACCGCCCCCTACTACTCCCACCGCTGGCCAGGCCATCCCTCTACTCACCCACACCCCCTATTATTCTGCGACGATGGCAGCCTCACACCACAGCGAACCAGTGAACCCTCATACTCCTCTACGCATGGGCATCCACTGCCGCGTCTTCCCCGGCTCCGAACCGTCCCCTTCCTAGGCCTCGCCGTCGTCCACCGCCCTGGTGCTCTCGGCGCGGCGTGGTCAACATGGTCAAGGAACGGCTTCCATCGAACGTGGACTGCACGTGGAGAGGCTGACAGCTGGGTCCACGGCCGCAGCAAGGAAGTGCCTCCTTATTACACGCAAAATAATTATTCCTCCACTGACAGCGGGGAGCCACCCGACGGGCCACCGTATTTTGCAAAAAAACGTTTCCCCCTCACTGCTGGGACCCACCAGGTACATCTTCGCACGCAAGGAAGTGCGTCCGGAAAAAAACTATTCTTCCCCCTGACTGCTGGGACCCACCAGCTACATCTTCGCATGCAAGGAAGTGCCTGACAGTCGGGACCCACCTGGTCGAAGCGTACGTAGCGTTGTCATTCTTGTCATGAACGTGTACGTACATACTGGTCGATGTAGAGGCGCGCACGTGTCGTAGTAGAGGCGCGCACGTAGCATGTACACATATGTACATTGGCTAGTGTGCAAGAAAGAAAATACGGCCACTTACATACATACGGGTGGGGTCTCGAACGCCTACTCGCGCATACGTACGGCCAGGGCTCGTGTACATGGATGGGTCGGAACAGAGAAACTGCGTCGTCGTCGTGTTCATGGGGAGCCAACCGGTTGGGTCGAAACGGAATGCGTCGTCGTGTTCATCGGGAGGGCTTGGACGGAACAGCCGATGGAAACAAGGCCTGGCATACCGCAGAACGGAGGAAACGGCCTTGTGTTCGACCGGCCACGTTCGAAACGGGATCATGTTCATCGGGAGTGGTCTAGCGTACCGCAAAACGGAGGAAACGGACCTCCTGTCAGTGTCAAAACCGGCGGATCTCGGGTAGCGGGTCCCGAACTGTGCGTCTAAGGTCGATGGTAACAGGAGACAGGGGACACAATGTTTACCCAGGTTTGGGCCCTCTCCAAGGAGGTAATACCCTACTTCCTGCTTGATTGATCTTGATGAATATGAGTATTACAAGAGTTGATCTACCACGAGATCGTAATGGCTAAACCCTAGAGGTCTAGCTTGTGTGGCTATGATAATGATTGTCTTCCCTCCGGACTAAGCCCTCTGGTTTATATAGATACTGGGGGATCTAGGGTTACATAAGGTCAGTTACAAAGAAAGGAATCTACTTATTTGATCGCCAAGCTTGCCTTCCACGCCAAGGAGAGTCCCGTCCAGACACGGGTGCAGTCTTCGGTCTTCGTATCTTCACAGCCCATCAGTCCGGCCCATGGCTAACAGCCTGGACGCCCGAGGACCCCTTAGTCTAGGACTCCCTCAGTAGCCCCCAAACCAGTCTTCAATGACGAGGTGTTCGGCGCATAGATTGTCTTCGGCATTGCAAGGCCGGTTCCTCCACTGGTGACTTCCAGGTAGTGTGTTTGGCCTTCCATTTAATGTTGTACCCCTCGGCTTCTGCGCATCGATAACTTCAGTTTCCACATGTCGAGCGAATGCGAGAGGCCAGGGTATTTTTGCATATACCACCCTGACCATACCAGAAAGGTGCCTATTTAAAGAGAATAGATCTCAGATCCCCTCCAAATCTCACGGAAGAAACCCTCAGAGCTTGTGGAGCAAAACCACCCCAACATGGCTAGCGCTCCCAGCTCGTCCTCTCGTCCCCACAACTCCGAAAAGGGGGATTGGGAGATATGTTCATTTTCTCACAGTCGGCTGGTGAAGCTGCATACACAGGGCTTGCTTCCCCCCGCGGATTTGGTCCCCGTATGAGCAGGGATGACTTCCTTCAAGGGCGGGGCTCAAGCGGAGAACTTCCCCAATCCGTCCAGGGGAGAATGAGTATGCTTCGTCCCCTTCTTGTTAAGAGGTGTCGGATTTCCGATCCATCCCTTCCTCCGAGGTTTGCTGGAGTATTACGGCCTCCAACTGCACAGTCTCACTCCCGCCTCTATCCTTCATATTGCGGGTTATGTCGCTCTATGCGAGCTATTCCTGGGCTGCGAGGCCCATTTCGATTTATGGAGAAGACTGTTCTGCCTCGTCCCTCGTAATCAAGGTGGGTTAATTTTTGAAGTGGGAGGAGCCGAAGTGTGGCGCATCGCCGGGACCGGATACCTGTCCGGCACGCCGCAGAAAGCTTCCGAAGAGTGGCCTTTCGAACGGTTCTACATCGACGACGTCGCTCTACCCGACCCCGTCCGTATGGGCCTCCCCGAGTTTTCAAGTGCTCCGTTGAAGAAACGCCATAGCTGGCATCCTTGGAGCCTCGAGGAAGAGGATAGTGCAGAGATCAGCCTGCTGCTGGGCAAGATTAAGATGCTTGCCCAGTCCAGATTTTCAATAGTCGAGGTAATGGCGATGTCCATAGCGCGGGGGGTCCAGCCACTCCAATACAGAGGGCTGCCCATGTGGCATTATAATGGGGAAGACGATGCCTCATGCTATGGTCGGAAGGGCCCAAAGACCCCCGCCGCCCTGGCCAAAATATTGGTCGAACTGTATAAAGGGGAGAAGGAGGAGTTCACCCATTTCCATGTATATCCTCCCAGCTGGGTAAGCTTTAACTCCACTATTTTACTCCTGTCCCTGAATCATTCTTGACAGGCAGTATCTTATCCGCTTATAACAGGAATGGCGAAAGGCTGTCAAGGGGATCCACGACCCTGCCCCTTAGCCAGAGAATCGCAACCGGGATTTTGACACCGGATATGAGGAAGATCCGGACATATTTGTGGAGCTCGATGATGGAATATTCTATCAGATGAGCTATGACGGTATGGATGTACCCATCATCGCCGATTACCCCGGTCTCCTCCCCGCTTCGCATGTAAGTAATCCGGAGATACCTTGTCCAAGAGAGTTTTCTCATTCTTCCTCACCCACCGCACTGTCCTGTGCTCAACAGGGGAGGCGTTCGGCGCGCCATGCTGCCCCAGGGGCATCTCCGAAGAGAGCGTCCCCCACACCGGGCAAGCCTTCGGAGAGGAAGGCAAACGAAGATAAGGCTGAGCCCTCATCAAAGAGGTATGGATTTGCACCACCTTGGCAGTCACATCCAGCCGTGACCTTTCTGTTTATCCTGTATCAGGAAAAAGGTGTGCCGGACTATATCCGGGGGTTCGGCTGGTCATACTTCCCGCAGCCAGGATCCAGATCCTGTCGTAAATACGGGGGCTGATGTGGGGGTAACGCCGGACTATCCTCCAGCCGAGGATTCAGATGATGTATCCGTCACTAACTTGGAAGTGGAGAGCGCCATGAATCATCGGCGTCACAGGGCCGTTTTACAGGACCCCGGCTTTTCAAAAGAGGCATTTAACACCTTCAGCTCGGTCGATGCATATATCCGAGCTGCTCGAGATGGGCTTAACAGAGCCACAAAGCAGCATTTAAAAGATGTGCGGGTAAGTTTACTTTGTCCGAATATGATAACCATATGCCAATAGCCCCCGAGACTTGAAGCAGTTGGTACAACTAGTTTAAGTATCTTTGTATAACCAGGTTCTTATGGAGAAGAATGACCTGCTAGCCTAGGAGCTAAAAAGGTGTTAGACGCAGCTAACTGCTGCCCGTGCCAAACTGGAGAAATCCAAGAAGGCGTCTCCTAGTAATGTTTCCCTCCATCAAGAAACAATGATTATATGCCAGTTGTGCTGATACTGTTGCTTGTCTCATAACAGGGTCGTCGAACCAACTGGAAGAGAAACTGAAGGCCGCTCAAACGGGCGAGAAAGAGGCGAAAAGACTACATGCCGCCGGCGAGCGCGTTCTGACCCGAGTCATAGAGGAGAAAAACAAACTCCAGGATTCCAACATCCAGCTGGGCGAGGAACTGAAAGATGTGCAAGCCCAATTGGCCGACTCCGTGAAGGAGAAGTGACCAAACTTACCTTATAATAGTTTGGATATGAAAGGTACTGACAAAGTTATGTTTGCAGGTATGCTGACAGGCTATCCTGAAGAGGAGATGTCCGGATTGTCGGATGATCTGCTGCAGGGGCTGTCGCAAATGCACGAGCAAGCTCGGCAGGCAATGCGAAGTGTTGCTAAGGCATTGTGGCCATCCGCCTCCCCTCTAGGAAGTATGGAGGAGCTTGTAGAGCTATTTAAGGGAGCGCGGCGACGTATCTGATTATGGAAAATATCGGCCTGCCGGGAGGGTGCGCGAGAGGCTTGGACCATGGTGAAAACACGGTATACCAAGCTTGATCCTAATCACATGGCCCGGGTCGGACCTTTAGGGTCAGATGGGAAAGAAGTGCCCGTTAATTTGGTATAGGACCAAGTAGCAGTAGCTACCAAATATTCCCAACAAGATTGTAAGTTAGATAGCCTGTTGGATGGTATAGAGGAGGAAATTTATGAGTCTAAGTGACTATGTACTTTCCTTGACATATGTAAATTCTAGCTGAATTGCAAAACGATTGTCATGGCAGACCTTTTCGCTTCAACCTCGGGACCCAAAGGTGCGGAGTGTTTCCGAATACCCGTGCGGCCGAATAGTCCAGGGAATGCATGGAAACCAGGCGTAGGGGTCATAGTTGCTTGAACAGACAAGTTGTATTCAGCTAGTTATGTTATATTACATTAAAGTTGTAAGAAACATCTTCCAGAGAGAATAGTTCCGTTAAGGGTTCCTTTCCCTGGGTGTGCATGTGTTACAGTGCATGTCCGAACTATTGATTGAAAAAATCGCAGTATATATATATATATATATATATATATATATATCTTCTGGGGGTTCGCAATGGAGCTAATGCAAGAAACATCTTTAATCCACCGACCGAATATTCCCTTAAGAACGCTAGCTTTCGGCTTCAACCAGTCTGAGGTACACATCCGGATGACCCGACAGTAACAATCACAGAGGTGCTCCCTTTATGCCCTAGCCGAACTAATGAGAACGTAGGGCATAAGCACAGGAGCCAGGCAACCCAGCTTGGCCAAAACTTAAGTCATATCGATGCATATAATGGCAAAGAAAAGGTACATATGGGAAAAACGCATATGTGATGAGCTTGATGCTTGGATAATAATAGCAAGCTTCTGTACAAGAAGCCCCCAGGTATAATGGACGTACATATTTTAAAGCATATGTGTGCGTCAGGGGTGCGCGGTTGGTAACCCACAAGTATAGGGGATCGCAACAGTTTTCGATAAGTAAGAGTGTCGAACCCAATGAGGAGCTAAAGCCAGAACAAATATTCCCTCAAGTTCTATCGACCACCGATACAACTCTATGCATGCTTGATGTTCGCTTTACCTAGAACAAGTATGAAACTAGAAGTACTTTGTAGGTGTTGTTGGATAGGTTTGCAAGATAATAAAGAGCAAGTAAATGAAAAGTAGGGGCTGTTGTAAGTAAAGAAGCAATAAAGTAAATATAGCGGGTGTGGAAAAGTGGTGGTAGGAGTTGCGAAATTGCCCCTAAGCAATTGACTACTTTACCAGACCGATAGCAAGTATTATGTGGGAGAGGCCACTGCTAGCATGTCATCCCTGACTTGGAATTCTATGCACTTATGATTGGAACTATTAGCAAGCATCTGCAACTACTAATGTTCATTAAGGTAAAACCCAACCATAGCATTAAGGTATATTGGTCCCCCTTCAATCCCGTATGCATCAATTTCTATGCTAGGTTGAAGCTTATGTCACTCTTGCCCTCCAATACATAGTCCTATCAACGTACAACTAACCCTAGGGTGTGATCCACGCGTGCAATCATATGATGGGCACCAAAGGACAGCAACATAACCACAAGAAAATTAAATCAATCATAGCAATTCATCAACCACCGATAGGACAACGAAAATCTACTCAGACATCATAGGATGGCAACACATCATTGGATAATAATATGAAGCATAAAGCACCATGTTCAAGTAGATGGTACAACAGGTTGCGGGAGAGTGGACCGCTGTAGATAGAGGGGGAAGGTGATGGAGATGTTGGTGAAGATGGCGGAGGTGTTGGTGTAGATCGCGGTGATGATGATGATGGCCACGACAGCGTTCCGGCGCCATCGGAAGAGAAGGGGAGAGGGGGCCCCTTCGTCTTCTTCTTCCTTGCCCTCCTCCCTAGATGGGAGAAGGGTTTCCCTTCTGGTCCTTGGCCTCCATGGCATGGGAGGGGCGAGAGCCCCTCCGAGATTGGATCTGTCTCTCTGTCTCTCTCTGTTTCTGCGTTTTGTTCTGCTGCCCTTTCACCGTTTCGGGTATATATGGAGATCTGTAACTCCGATTGGATCGAAACCTTCGCCATGATTTTTTTCCAAAAATTAGCTTTCTTGCGGCTGAAGAAGGGCATCAACCGCCTTACGGGTGGCCCACGAGGGTCAGGGGCACGCCCAGGGGGCAGGCGCGCCCCCCTGCCTCGTGGACACCTCGGGCACCGTCTCGCGTGGATTTTTCTTCCGAAATTTTCCAAATATTCCATAAATAAGCTCCATCCATTTTTATCCCGTTTGGATTCCATTTGATATGGATATTCTCCGAAACATAAAACATGCAACAGACAGGAACTGGCACTGGGCACTGGATCAATATGTTAGTCTCAAAAATAGTATAAAAAGTTGCCAAAAGTATATGAAAGTGTTGGAATATTGTCATGGAACAATCAAAAATTATAGATACGACGGAGACGTATCAGCATCCCCAAGCTTAATTCCTGCTTGTCCTTGAGTAGGTAAATGATAAAAAAAGATAATTTTTGATGTGGAATGCTACCTAGCATAATCTTGATCATGTAATCTAATCATGGCATGAATATTAAGACATGAGTGATTCAAAGCAATAGTCTAGCATTTAACATAAAAACTGTAATACTTCAAGCCTACTAATAAAGCAATCATGTATTTTCAAAATAACATGGCCAAAGAAAGTTATCCCTACAAAATCATATAGTCTGGCTATGCTCCATCTTTACCACACAAAATATTCACATCATGCACAACCCCGATGACAAGCCAAGCAATTGTTTCATACTTTTGACGTTCTCAAACCTTTTCAACTTTCACGCAATACATGAGCGTGAGCCATGGACATAGCACTGTAGGTGGAATAGAATATGATGGTGGAGAGGACAAAAAGGAGAAGATACTCTCACATCAACTAGGCGTATCAACGGGCTATGGAGATGCCCATCAATAAGTATTAATGTGAGTGAGTAGGGATTGACATGCAATAGATGCACTAAGAGCTATAAGTGTATGAAAGCTCAGACTGAAAACTAAGTGGGTGTGCATCCAACTTGCTTGCTCATGAAGACCTCGGGCGTTTGAGGAAGCCCATCATCGGAATATACAAGCCAAGTTCTATAATGAAAATTCCCACTAGTATATGGAAGTGATAACTCAAGAGACTCTCTATATGAAGAACATGGTGCTACTCCGAAGCACAAGTGTGGTAAAAGGATAGTAACATTGCCCCTTCTCTCTTTTTCTCTCATTTTTTGTTTTTTTTTGTTTTTTTGGTGGGCTTCTTTGGCCTCTTTTTTTTATTTGGGCTTCTATGGCCTCTTTTATTTATTTTTAAAGTCCGGAGTCTCATCCCGACTTGTGGGGGAATCATAGTCTCCATCATCCTTTCCTCACTAGGGCAATGCTCTAATAATGATGATCATCACACTTTTATTTACTTACAACTCAATATTACAACTCGATATCTAGAACAAAGATATGACTCTATATGAATGCCTCTGGCGGTGTATCGAGATGTGCAATGATCTAGCATAGTAACGACATCAAAAAACTGACAAGCCATGAAAACATCATGCTAGCTATCTTATGATCATGCAAAGCAATATGACAATGAATGCTCAAGTCATGTATATGATGATGGAAGTTGCATGGCAATATATGTCGGAATGGCTATGGAAATTCCATGATAGGTAGGTATGGTGGCTGTTTTGAGGAAGGTATATGGTGGGTTTATGGTACCGGCGAAAGTTGCGGTACTAGAGAGGCTAGGAATGATGGAAGGGTGAGAGTGCGTATAATCCATGGACTCGAGATTAGTCATAAAGAACTCACATACTTATTGCAAAAAATCTATTAGTCATCGAAACAAAGTACTACGTGCATGCTCCTAGGGGGATAGATTGGTAGGAAAAGACCATCACTCATCCCCGACCGCCACTCATAAGGAAGACAATCAATAAATAAATCATGCTCCGACTTCGTTACATAACGGTTCACCATACGTGCATGCTACGGGAATCACAAAGCTCAACACAAGTATTTCTACAATACACAACTACCCACTAGCATGACTCTAATATCACCATCTTTATATCGCAAAACTATTGCAAGGAATCAAACATATCATATTCAGTGATCTACAAGTTTTATGTAGGATTTTATGACTAACCATGTGAATGACCAGTTCATGTCATCTCTCTAAATAGATATAAGTGAAGCAAGAGAGTTTAATTCTTTCTACAAAAGGTATGTCCATGCTCTAACAAATATAATTGAAGCAAAAGAGCATTCTACAAATGGCGGTTGTCTATATAAAGAGAAACAGGCAATCCAAACTTCAAATGATATAAGTGAAGCTCATGAAGCATTCTATAAAGCCATACTCAAAAGATATAAGTGAAGTGCAATGAGAATTCTATAAATCAACCAAGGACTATCTCATACCATCATCGTGCAGAAAATAAAAATGAAAACTAAATGCAAAAGACGCTCCAAGATTGCACATATCACATGAACGAAACGAATCCGAAAACATACTGATACTTGTTGAAGAAAGAGGGGATGCCTTCTGGGGCATCCCCAAGCTTAGATGCTTGAGTCTCCTTGAATATTTACTTGGGGTGCCTCGAGCATCCCCAAGCTTGAGCTCTTGCCTCTCTTCCTTCGTCTCACATCAAGACCTTCTCGATCATCGAGCACTTCATCCACACAAAACTACAACAGAAAACTCGGTAAGATCTGTTAGTATAATAAAGCAAATCACTACTCTAAGTACTGTTGCAAACCAATCCATATTTTATTTTTGCATTGTGTCTACTGTAATATAACTTTTTCATGGCTTAATCCACTAATATAAATTGATAGTTTCATCAAAATAAGCAAACTATGCATCAAAAACAGAATCTGTCTAAAACGGAATAGTCTGTAATAATCTGAACATTAACTATACTTATTATACTTTAAAAATTCTACCAAAATTAGTAAAAATAAATAATTTGTATATGAAGACATTGCAAAAAGAATCAGAACCATTTGACGTTCCAGCCAAAAATGTAAAATCGCGCACTACAGCCAAAGTTTATGTCCTGCACTGTACAAACCATCAAACAAATGTAAACATCTTAAAGGCAAATCTTGGCACATTATTTTTATAATACAATGGAATTGTACAAGGGGATACTTATTTTATTGAAAAGTTTCTATGATCAAGATTCACAAAGTTTCCATGAGCATGAACAAAGTTCAAGGCTAGCTCCCACTTCAACAATGCTTGTCTTTCTCACTTTCGCTTTCCTTTTTGAAAAAAAGTTTTGGGTACCCCTCTTTATTTATGTTGTTTTTAAACTATATGAAAGCACTCAACAGAAATAAATGACTCTCTAAAACTTCCGGATTGTCTCCCTGGCAGCGCTTTCTTTAAAGCCATTAAGCTAGGCATATAGTGCTCAAGTAATGGATCCACCCGGATCCCAAGGTATATCAAAGCCAATTTTAATTAACAATGGTCTGTAATTTAGTGGTGAGCACAAGGTAACATATATCATGTAATGATGAAGTCTAACTCTCTTCCTATGCATCGGCATGTCATAAAAGAACAATTCATGCACACAAAGTAAAGGCCAATGCATAGTATAAACAGTTTCTTGCAATTTTATCATATTGGAAACATAGAGAGGTGGAGATATAGTTCCTCTCTCATATTAATTGCAAGTAGGAGCAGCAAGCACATGCATATTATATTCATCAAAATCATCATGTGCAACGGTAAAATGCAACCCATCAATATATTCCTTAATAAGAGCAAACTTCTCTGATATAGTGTAGTTTGGAGAATTCAAAAAGATAATAGGACTATCATGTGTGGGTGCAATAGCAACAATTTCATGTTTAACATAACGAACTATAGCCAGTTCATCTCCATAAGCATAATTCATATTGGCATCTTGGGATATTTCAAAAGAATCAACGGGATCATAACAATCATCATAGCAATCATCCTCCAGTAAGCACGAAGGGAAATTAAGCAATGTATGAGTTGAAGAGTTACTCTCATTAGAAGGTGGGCATGGGTAACTAATCCGCTCTCTCCTCCTCATTTTTTTCATCCAATGAGCTCACAGTTTCATCAATTTCTTCTTCCATAGACTCTTGCAAAATATTAGTCTCTTCTTGGACAGCGGAGACTTTCTCAATAAACGCATTAATATAGGAATTATATTCATAATTATCATAGCAATATTTTAAGATAGTTAAATTTTCAGGCCTATAAACATCATCATCATAAGCTTCATGCTTTTCAAACAAAGATTCAATTTCATAAGCACCCTTAAAAGCAACAAATTCTTCTATTTGTTCCAGATCATAGTAATCATATATACCATTAGCATAAGAAGCTAAGGTTTCATTATCATTAAATTCACATGAAAAGGGAAGGTGTGGAGCCTTCACCTTATTGCAACAAGTATAATCATATCTCAAGCATAGTTGCGTAGCATACCAATTCAATATATGAATTTGATCCCATAATAGTTTCCCTTTTTGTGTCAAGCGGTAATCCCTAAAGTATTCACATTGATCCAACGTTACTCCCATTACATAATTGAATGGGGTTTTCTCAGGATTATTAAAGTAATACATAATATTTTTCACATAACCAGCATCGAGGGTTTTAGGAGGTTCCCCATCTCCATGAGTAGCAAGTACACCTAATTTTTTTGGTATTTCGTGTTCCATATCCATAACTAAAGATAGAGAACAACTAAGAACAACAAATAAAAATTACTTAGTGATAAAGCAAACAAGCACACACGAGAATATTCACCCCATGCTATTGCTCCTCCGCGCGCCAGAAAAAGGTCTTGATAACCCACAAGTATAGGGGATCGCAACAGTTTTTGATAAGTAAGAGTGTTGAACCCAACGAGGAGCTAAAGGCAGAACAAATATTCCCTCAAGTTCTATCGACCACCGATACAACTCTACGCACACTTGATATTCGCTTTACCTAGAACAAGGACGAAACTAGAAGTACTTTGTAGGTGTTGTTGGATAGGTTTGCAAGATAATAAAGAGCAAGTAAATAAAAAGTAGGGGCTGTTGTAAGTAAAGAAGCAATAAAGTAAATATAGCGAGTGTGGAAAAGTGGTGGTAGGAGTTGCAAAATTGCCCCTAAGAAATTGACTACTTTACTAGACCGATAGCAAGTATTATGTGGGAGAGGCCACTGCTAGCATGTCATCCCTGACTTGGAATTCTATGCACTTATGATTGGAACTATTAGCAAGCATCCGCAACTACTAATGTTCATTAAGGTAAAACCCAACCATAGCATTAAGGTATATTGGTCCCCCTTGAACCCCGTATGCATCAATTTCTATGCTAGGTTGAAGCTTTTGTCACTCTTGCCCTCTAGTACATAGTCCTATCAACATACAACTAACCCTAGGGTGTGATCCACGCGCGCAATCATATGATGGGCACCAAAGGATAGCAACATAACCACAAGAAAATTAAATCAATCATAGCAATTCATCAACCACCGATAGGACAACGAAAATCTACTCAGACATCATAGGATGGCAACACATCATTGGATAATAATATGAAGCATAAAGCACCATGTTCAAGTAGAGGGTACAGCGGGTTGTGGGAGAGTGGACCACTGTAGATAGAGGGGGGAAGGTGATGGAGATGTTGGTGAAGATGGCGGAGGTGTTGGTGTAGATCGTTGTGATGATGATGATGATGGTCACGGCAGCGTTCCGGCGCCACCGGAAGAGAAGGGGAGAGGGGGCCCCTTCGTCTTCTTCTTCCGTGACCTCCTCCCTAGATGGGAGAAGGGTTTCCCCTCTGGTCCTTGGCCTCCATGGCATGGGAGGGGCGAGAGCCCCTCCGAGATTGGATCTGTCTCTCTGTCTCTCTCTGTTTCTGCGTTCTGTTCCGCTGCCCTTTCACCGTTTCGGGTATATATGGAGATCCGTAACTCCAATTGGATCGAAACCTTCGCCGTGATTTTTTTTCCGAAAATTAGCTTTCTTGCGGCCGAAGAAGGGCATCAACCGCCTTACAGGTGGCCCATGAGGGTCAGGGGCGCGCCCCTGCCTTGTGGCCACCTCGGGCACCGTCTCGCATGGATTTTTCTTCCGGAATTTTCCAAATATTCCAAAAATAAACTCCATCCGTTTTTGTCCCGTTTGGATTCCGTTTGATATGGATATTCTGCAAAACATAAAACATGCAACAGACAGGAACTTGCACTGGGCACTGGATCAATATGTTAGTCTCAAAAATAGTATAAAAAGTTGCCAAAAGTATATGAAAGTTGTAGAATATTGGCATGGAACAATCAAAAATTATAGATACGACGGAGATGTATCAGCGGTCTAACCGCACGAATGCTTTAAGGCTAAAGAGAAAAAAACGAAAAGAGAGAGAAAGACAAAAAAATGTATTATGGAAACAACAGGGAGAAGGAGACGAACAAAGAGTTCGGTGCTTAGGCATAGAATCTTCGGAGTCCGGCGGCGTTCCAGGGGTTTGGCTCGAGGTGATTATCGGATGCATCACACAGGCGGTATGCTCCTCCCATGAGAACTTCGTCAATGATGAAGGGACCCTACCATTTGGGCTTGAGTTTGTCCTTTTTCTTTTCCGGCAAGCATAGAACAAGTTCGCCAATGTTATAAGTCTTGGCCCGTACTTATCTGCTTTGATATCTGTGGGCATGTTGTTGATAAAATGCGGAACGGGCTTTTGCAACATCACCCTCCTCCTCTAGGGCGTCTAGGCTGTCATGCCGATCGAACTCGGCCTCTCTCTCTTCGTACATGCGCACCCAAGGTGAGTCATGTATAATGTCGCAGGGTAGCACAACCTTTGTGCCGTACACCATGAAAAAGGTGTGTATCCGGTAGTGCGATTGGGCGTGATCCGTAGCCCCCAGAGTACGGAGTAGAGCTCCTCAACCCAGTGTGTGTCTGGTTCCTTCAAAGACCGCACTAGTCTAGGCTTGATGCCGCTCATAATAAGACCATTAGCTCGTTTGACTTGACCATTTTTCTGCGGATGATAGACAGAGGCATAATCAAGCTTGATGCCCAGATTAGCGCACCAGGTTTTCACTTCGTCGACTATGAAGTTGGAGCCATTATCAGTGATGATGCTATGTGGAACACCATAATGGTGTACAATGTCGGATATGAATTCTATCATCGGCCCAGACTCGGCCGTTTTAACTGGTTTGGCCTCTATCCACTTAGTGAATTTATCCACCATGACCAGCAGATATTTTTTCTTATGGCTTCCTCCTTTAAGGGGTCCAACCATATCCAATCCCCAGACCAAAAAAGGCCAAGTGATGGGGATTGTTTGTAGGGCAGTGGGGGGCATGTGGCTTTGGTTGGCGAAGAGTTGGCATCCGACGCAAAGTTGTACAAGGTCATGTGCATCTGCTCGGGCCGTCGGCCAATAAAACCCTATACGGAAGGCCTTGCTAACAAGGGCCCGAGCTGCAGCATGGTGCCCGCCGAGACCGGCATGAATCTCAGCCAGGAGATGCCGCCCCTCCTCCTCGGAGATACATCTTTCAAGGACTCCGGTAGCGCTTTTCTTATAGAGCTCTCCGTCGTGAACCTTGTAGGCCTTCGAACGCCAGACAATGCGACGGGCCTCATTCTGATCCTCAGGAAGTTCTTTCCTATTAAGGTAGGCCAAGAAGGGTTCGGTCCATGGGGCAATGACTACCATAATGAGATGGGCCGACAGTGTTATTTCGGTGGCTGAGCCTCCGTTGATATCGGTGGGTTCGGAATCTAGGGTTGTGTTTGGATCCGGACTAGTATTGCCGCTTTCCCCTGCCACACCACGGATGGCTTAAAAAGCCTTTCCAGAAAGATATTAGGTGGGACGGGGTCGCGCTTGGCGCCGATACAAGCAAGAACGTCTGCCGCTTGATTACTTTCTCGGGCCACGTGATGGAACTCGATCCCCTCGAACCGAGCCAACATTTTTAAGATGACATTACCATAAGCAGCCATCTTCAGATCTTTGGCATCGAAGTCTCCATTTATTTGAGATATTGCAAGGTTTGAGTCCCCGTGCACTTCCAGGCGTTGTATGCCCATGGAGACAGCCATCCGGAGACCATGCAATAATGCCTCGTATTCGGCTGCATTGTTGGAGTGTGTGTATAGTATTTGGAGTACGTACTGAATGACGTCTCCAGTGGGGGACGTTAAAACGACGCCCGCTCCTAGCCCTGCCAGCATTTTGGAGCCATCAAAATACATGACCCAATTGGAATATGTGTCATACTCTTTAGGGAGTTCGGCCTCTGTCCATTCGGCGACGAAGTTGACCAGTACTTGGGATTTAATAGCTCGACGCGGTTTGTATGTAATATCGAATGGAAGGAGTTCAATGGCCCATTTGGCAATCCGGCCCGTGGCATCGCGGTTGTTTATTATGACGTTGAGTGGTACCTCGGAGGCCACCGTGATTGAACACTCCTGGAAGTAGTGTCTTAGCTTTCGGGATGCCATGAAGACTGTGTATGCTATCTTTTGATAATGGGGGTACCAGGATTTGCATGGTGTAAGGACAGTGGATACGTAGTATACTGGCTTCTGAAGCAGGAATTTGTGTCCGTCCTGTTTTCGTTCAATGACGAGTATGACGCTCACCACTTGATGTGTTGCCGATATGTATAGCAACATGGGTTCACCGACGTTCGGCACGGCCAAGATCGGGTTGCTCGCTAGAAGTGTTTTTATTTCTTCCACTGGCTGTTGCCGCGTCCGCCCACCCGAAGTGATCGGTTCGCCGTAGAAGGCGATAGAGTGGCAGTGCCTTTTCTCCCAATCTGGAGATAAAGCGGCTTAAAGTTGCCACGCAACCCGCGAGTTTTTGGACTTGTTTAAGGTCTGTTGGCATAGCCAATTGTGACAGAGCTCGGATTTTGGCTGGATTTGCTTCAATTCCTCTATTGGAGACGATGAAGCCCAGCATGTTTCCTATGGGGACGCCAAAAACACACTTTTCCGGATTGAGCTTAATGTCATATGTGCGGAGGTTGTCAAATGTGAGACGTAGGTCGTCTATTAATGTTTCGACGTGCCTTGTCTTGATTATGACGTCGTCCACATAGGCTTCAACTGTCTTTCTGATCTGTTTCTCCAGGCATGTTTGGATCATGCGTTGGTAGGTGGCGCCAGCATTCTTGAGCCCGAAGGGCATGGTGTTGACGCAGAATGGCCCATATGGGGTGGTGAATGTTGTTGCAACTTGGCCAGACTCCTTCATTTTGATTTGATGGTATTCGGAATATGCATCGAGTAAACACAATGAGTCGTGTCCTGCGGTAGCATCAATGATTTTATCAGTGCGGGGAGGGGGAAGGGATCCTTAGGGCAAGCCTTATTGAGGTCTTTAAAATCGACGCACAGGCGCCAGGATTTATCCTTCTTTGGTACCATCACCAGGTTTGCCAGCCAGTCCGGGTGTTTTATTTCTCTAATGAATCCGGTCGCGATTAGCTTGGCTAGCTCCTCTCCCATGGCTTGACGTTTGGATTAGGAAAAGCGCCGTAGTGTTTGTTTGACTGTTTTGTATCCCTTTAATATGTTGAGGATGTGTTCGGCCAGCTTGCGCGGGATTCCTAGCATGTCAGAAGGGTGCCAGGCGAATATGTCCCAGTTTTCGCGAAGAAAATCCCGTAGCGTGGCGTCGCCCGTTAGGTCTAGTTGTGCCCCAATAGATGTTGTATTTTTGGGGTCCATTGGATGGACCTGGAATTTGACTATTTCTTCCGCTGGCTTGAACGAGGTGGATTTGGGGTGTTTGTCTAAGATCACATCGTCCCTGTCCACCGTGGAGCGCAGTGCGGTTAATTCTTTGGCCAAGAGGGCTTCAGATAATGCCTCAAGGGCCAGGGATGCGGTTTTATTTTTGATGCGGAGTGCTATGTCTGGATCATTGGCGAGAGTGATTATGCCTTTGGGCCCGGGCATCTTAAGCGTCATGTACCTGTAATGAGGTATGGGTTGGAAGCATGTGAATGCCTCCCGCCCCAAGAGGGCGTGATGTCCGCTGTTGAAAGGGGCCACTTGGAAGGTCATTTCTTCGGACCGGTAATTCTCCGGCGTGCCGAATACCACGTTGAGTGTTATTTTTCCTGCACACCGCGCCTCCCGACTGGGAATGATTCCTCGAAAGGTCGTGCTGCTTTGCTCAATGCGGCTCCTGTCTATTTCCATTTTGTGGAGTATATCTTCGTAGATGAGGTTTAGTCCGATGCCGTCGTCCATGAGGACCTTGGTGAGCCGGAAGCCATCCACGATTGGACTGAGGACCAAGGCGGCTGGTGCTCGGGCTATCCTGTATTTTGGTTCGTCACCAGCATTAAAAGTTATAGCCGTGTCGTTCCAAGGGTTTATTGCTGCTATTTGACAGACTTCGGTGAGTTCACATAGTGCTCTTTTGCGCCTATTGGTTGAGGTGAATGTCTCGAAGACCATCAGTACTTTGGGGTCGTCGTCTTCTGGGGGGTGTTGTTCTGGGGTATTCTTGGTGAGGATATCCTCGCCGCTCTTGGCCACTTGCCGGAGTATCCAACATGCTCTAAGGCTATGTGTTGGTATGTTATCCGGTGTTGCATGTATTTTGCATGGCCCATCGAGCCATCCTTCCAAAACGGTTCCGAGCCTCGTACTGTACTTATATTTATTTACTATTGGACCGGGCGTGTTGCAAGGGTGCGCCCTTTTCGCCTGAATGAGGGATTGAGTGGGGACCGATGGTTCCCAATGGGCTGCCTGAGTTTTCCAGGCGCTTTCCATTGCGCTGTACTTCTGTATGATAGTTGCCTAGTCAGCGAACTGTAGTATGCGATGGCGGTTGATGGAGTTGAGGATTCCTTCATCCGTGCAATTGTTGCGGAATGCTGAGATCACTTCCTCGTTGCGGCAATCTTTAATCTTGTCTTTGACAAGAAGGAATCTGGCCCAGAAGTGGTGGACCGTTTCCTGAGACTGTCTCCATGGGCTACTGTTCATCCAGCTCTCCACCATCTACTATTCATCCAGCCCTCCATGGGGTGGTCCTGTTCATCCAGCCCTCCACGGGGTCCTGTTCATCCAGCCCCAACCGGCTCGATCGATCGGGGTCCTATTCATCCAGAGGCAACACCACGGGGTCCTGTTCATCCACCCCCACCGGGAACTGTTCATCCAAAATCCCCCAGCAATGCTCACTGTTCATACAGAGGCAGCATCGATCGGCTTCAGTTAGCAGCAACAGTGAAGGAATCGCTCGATCGGGTTCAGTTAACAGCCATCGATTGATCGCTCGGGTTCAGTAATGCATAGCCTGCAGTGCAATCGCTCGGGTTCAGTAGGCGAACGCCTCGCTCGGGTTCAGTTAAAGGCCAACGCCTCGCACCCATGTGCGTGCGTGTATGAGAGAAACGCAGAAACCTCCGTGCATCGCTCGGCCCCGACCACCCACTGTAACCGGGAACACCCTGATATTTTCCTCGCCCTCGCTTCTACCATGGTTTTTTCCGTCATGGACGGCACAAAGAATGTCATGCAGCTATGTCTCTGGGCCGCCCAGGACGAAAAGCCCATTTTCTGTCATGATTTTTTGTCATAGAAGTAGGAGCCTGCCACATCTATGATGATACCGGGTTTTGTCACAATTATCATCATAGAAGTTTTATAAGTATGATAGGAAAAATTCGTTCGGCCCAAAATGTCACGGATGTGTCTTTTTTTGTAGTGATTGTTGCTCGATAAGGTGCGAGCATAATCGAAAGAATAAGCATTGAAATTCCTTTGAGATGAATGGACATAATGATTGAATGAGGTATGCAAAAACTCATTCCGTCGAGCTCGAGCATTTTGAGCCTGCATGTTTAGTAATGTGGTAACAGGTAATGCTTCAACAATTTTCTTAGGCACCCATATAACTTTATTTGGGGGGGGGGGCATTCCTGTTGTGCAGTCTAACATAGCGAGCAACAACCTCACCATATTGGTTTTTGAACAACTTATAGTTATCCAGAGAATCATTATTAGTATATTCAGGGGTGGGAGAGTTATATCCCGAAAATAATGCTGGATTGAGCGTTTTGCTCTTGGTAGGAACCCACACAGTGCAAGCATATTGATGAGATTCCCAGTATGAACCATTTTCATTTAGTTTCCTTTCGAAACCGATACCTTCTTTCCTGGGATTTTTATGAAGAATAGATTTCTTCAAAACTTCACAAAGGGTTTGATGCCCCTTGAGTGATTTGAACATTCCTGTCTGAAGAAGATCGTTCAACCTAGCATTTTCATCATAAACAGAACCATTTTCCTCAACGGAGGGGTTAGCATTCACAGATGATTCGGCATTTGATTCAACATTGGTTTTTTCAAGGAATTTTAAGCATGGTGGAACAAACACTTCAGGTTTCTCCTTAAGTTGTTGGGTGAGAAGAGAATTTTCCCTAGTCAAATCCTCATGAGCCTCTCTCAGTGCCTCGAGTTCTTGTTTCCTTTTCAAGTAATTGTAGGTCAATCTTTTGTGGTTGACCAAGAGAAAATCATGATGATTTGATACTTCTTCCATTCGTGAATTGAGAGTGGAATACTCTTTGGTTAACGACTAATTTTTCTCCATCTCCTCAACCAACAACCCTTCAGATTTCCTGAGGGTTTTCTCAATTTTCTCAAGAGAATTTTGTTGAATATTAGCAATTTTGATCAACTTAGCACGGTCATCCTCATTAGAAGAATATTGATCACTAGAGTGAACCTTGTGATGTTTGTAGGATACCTTTTCCTTCAAAGCTTTGGCCATGAAGCAGTAGGCCAGAGATTCATCGTCGCTTGATCGATTCCCGAAGAAATTTGTTGCAGAAGAAGAGGCACATGCTATGACAGCCATGTCAGAGTCGGAATCCTCAATGGGTTCATCAGCTTCTTCAGAGTCAGGTGATTCTTCTTCATCAGAATCCATCTCCTTGCCGATGTACGCCTTGGCTTTGTTAGAGTTATTCTTGCGGTTGGAGGAGGACTTTGAAGGATTCCTTGCGGAAGATCTTACAAAGATTTTGATGTGGACTTGTCATTCTTCTTGAAGAAATTCTTGATTTTCTTCTCATCATTAGATTTGTAGTTCTTGCCCTTGCTTTTACCTTGATAGTTGCCAAAATTATATTGTAACATCCCAATTTTCAATTTGGATGTTATACATAGGTCATCATATGCATATCATATTTTATTTGCATATTTGGTTGTGATCCTAGAAATCCTAAGCAACTCAAGGACCCAAGGAGAGAGTTGGGGATCTCAATTATTTTCATATTTGAATTTCTCAAATTTGAAAATAGGATCAATTTGGTTTTAATATTTTTCTCTCCAAATATTTCCAATATTAAAAATAAAAGAGAGAAGATAATATGACTTCTTCAAAAAGAGAGGAATATTGGAGCAAAAAAATTAAAATCAAATTTATATTTTATTTGGTTTTTTATTTGATATTTTATTTGAATTAGAAAAATATGCCTTTTTTAAAATTGCATTTTAGGCCAGAACAATGTTCACTTTGTTCTAAATAATAAGTTTAGACGGTGAAAATTGTTTTTGGCATTTTTAGAATTTTTTATATTTTATTAGGATCCTTTTTCTTCGGGCGGATTTTTTTTAAAGAGCTCCCGCCCGACTTGGCCGAAGCCCAGCCGAGCAAGCCGGCCCACCTCGCGCCACCGCCTTCCCGCGCCGCACCATCGTGCCGCCGTCGAGCGCCGATGGGAGTCCGAGCCGGACTCCACCCCGCGGCGCCCCCTCCTCCAAGACGCGCCCCCTGGGCCCCTTTCTATTGCGTCGCCCCCGCCACCGCCTCCACCCCACAACACCGCCGCAACCGCCGCCTGCCACCGCCCGCTCACGCAGCTGCCGCCGGCGCCGCCCGCTCGCTGTCGCGCCTCGCCCCGCGCCGCCGCCTTGCGCCGCCATCGCCGCAAGCCGGACACCGCCGACCCGCCGGAGCCCCGCCTCGCCGTTCGCCGGATCCCGCCACTACCGATCGCTGGTTTTCTTTTAAGAACCACTAAAAACCACCGAACCGTCGCCCCGTTTTTTTGTTTTTCGATTAGATCGGTTTTTTCGGTTTCGCTAACTAGTGAACGTTCATTCGAACATCTCTGTTAGCGAACGTATTCGTTCTTTTATCCCTGATAGCTAACGTTCGTTCGATAAGATTTTCTTTTTATTTTCAGTTAGGGACCTATCTGCGATTATTTTTATCGCAGATTAGCCCCTGATCTTCAAATGCTCGCAATTTTTTGCTCGTTTGTCCAAATCCAGTGAAACCAATGCCAAAATCTTTGTATTAGTCCCCTCTTTCCAGATAATCAACTTGAACATGGTTTTGACAATTTAAAATTTGGGTTCAACCATATTTGAATTCGAACTTTTTTTGACCGTAGTTTGAGTTTCGCGGCTCCGATTTGATTGATTCTTTTTGCTAATCGAAGCTCTTCACTTGTACTTTCAATTTGGATCTTTTCTCTTGAGTTTCGCTCTTGCATCTATTGCTTGAGTGCTTATGTATGTTATTGTTTGTTTGCGATAGAGTTTCCAGAGTGCGAAGCGTGCTACTACGAGTCACTAGGGTTTTCAGATCGTCAGCAAGGCAAGTAACACTTTGATCATACTCCTTAATACCCAGTTTTTATGCATTAGTTCAATCCTCAAACACTGCATGTTTAGGGCATGAATACTTGTGGGTATTGGGAAGTCGTGATGAGGTGTACCTATTGCCTTTATTTTTCAACCCCTGGGAGTTACTTCTACGTTATGCTTATATTGCTATGCTATGCTCGTAGACGTGGTTTGGTTTGAGTGATCCATGATAGATGTGAGAGTTTTAATTAATGGTTAAACTTAAGGTGGCTACTTTAATACACATCTGGGTGGATTGGTTGAGGCACCCTGGAGTACCCAGTGGTTGTCTGGGCACCTGGAGCAATCCAGCGCTATCCTGGGATATCCCGGAGTACCCGTGTGATTATCCTATGGTTTGCCACCCAGGCTCAAAGGGATCATAAGATTATTCATGCTAGAAACTTCTGTGTGCAGCCACAAGCCAATATGGGCTCTGGCATAGTTGAGTAAGTAGCGGGAAACCTTTCCATGATGGGCTAGCAGATGTAGGGGATTGTAGGTGTACCGGCATATCTATTGGTTAAGGGGACCTCTTCGGAAAGACTGTGTCTCGATCATCCGTTTCTCAAACACCATGTAGTGCGAGAAATCCAATAGAGGAGATTGAGTCTTGTGGGGAAAAGTGCGCAAACCTCTGCAGAGTGTAAAAACTAATGATGGTTAGCTGTGTCCCCGGTTATGGACATCTTGAGTATCTGGTACTTGAATTATTGATTTGATCTCATCACTTTACTTAATTAAATTTATTGGGTTGATGATTACATTAATTCGACATTGAGTTGGAGGAACCCTCTCAATGTTTTCAACAAACTTTGTAGTTAAATAAAATATATTCATTTGTTGTAGGGAAAAACTAGCTTTCTGCAAATGCTAAACATAGAGCCTCCACCAGCCATATATGCATATAGTTATAGCTATTACTTGTTCATTGCTTTATAGTGTTATCTTGCCAGCATATTCCATGTGCTGACCTACACAGGCTGCAACGTATTGTGTTGCAGAGTTTTCAGACGAAGAGTAAGGTGCGCTAGGTCATTCTCGTGCACTCAGCTATGCCGTTGGAGTTGATGGACTCATTTTACCTTCGAAGCTTCCGTTGTTCTCTTCATTAGATGGCCTTTAGCCATATTATTGTAATAAGCTCTCTTTTGAGATATTCGATGTAATAAGTGTGTGATTGAAATCTGTTATGAATCCTTCAAGTACTGTGTATGCCAGCACTATCGATCCAGGGATGACACTTATGCACAAAGATTTGACCGTCTGAGGTCAGATCGCTACAAGATGGTATCAGAGCACACGCTGATTGTAGGACGCGACCACTAAGATGAGCCATAGGACACTCTTCTCTACTCATTTCCAACTTGTCTCCACCTTCTACTCTATAGATGACGGACCCAAGGAACAAGTTTGCTCAACCGGATGAAGACACCCCTTTTGGACGACACTTGAAGGAGGCCACTAGATACCTGAACATCAGAATACCAAGCTTCACCGGGACCTACACTTCCACTCTACTGGAAGAAGAGTGTTGGACAGTTCGAGTACATGTTCTAGGAAGGACATTCACACCAGTTACTGAGCCCATAGAGTTTTCCTTTGATGCATCAACCTGGTGTCTAGAAAATAGCATGGCAGCCCACATCACCATGGGATGCATCGGCGAAGTCTACCACAAGGATCTTAAGGACACCATCTACCAGATATGTGGACGCCGAGATGAGCAATGGGAGATGATTTGCACCAGGAGAGACAAGTCCATTGCAGCCTACATCCAGGAGTTAAACCAACACATTCGTCGTCAGGAGAACCAGATGTGCACCAGCATGATAGACATGAAGAAGTTGATGACTAGGAACATGGAGCTAGAAGAGGAACTCAAGTCTACACGCGATGGATATGAAGAAGAAATTATAGTACTACTGGAGAAGAATGAATATCTGAAGAAGAAGCTAGGAGTATTTATGGGAGATCCCGCACCTGGAGAGGACAACCATCCCGAAGACTACATCATCATCGACGACACTGACTCCGACCCCGATAGTGATGATGATTATGAAAACGAAGCTGGAGCAGATATCATGGAGTCTTTTTCCGATCAAAATTTCTAGTCAACCACCATGTTATCAGTAGTATTCCCCCATGTATATAGGATAGTCCGAGTATTTTGTAATGGTAGCTAGATCGATTGTATGCCCTTGTTTGAATTGAGTGGTGTGATATGAATGTGTTTGTCTCATGTGCATATGGGCAGTGATTTCTCTTTAGACCTCACTCTATTCTAATCTCTCCCCTCTAAACCCATCAGATGCCTCCGAGACGTGACTCTGGATTTGTCTTCCCACCGAAGCTCACCCAGTTGATCCAACAGCAGAATGCCTTGATGCAGCTACTAGTCTAGAACCAAGGCAACAACAACAACAACCACCCACCGCCACCACCTCTAGTTGACAATTTAGCCCGTTTTCTAAGGTTGAATCCGTCGGTGTTTTCCAGTAGCACCGAGTCGATTGTTGCGGATGACTGGCTCCACAGGATTGGAAGGGAGTTGACCACCACAGGTTGCACAGATGCTGAGAAGGTGTGTTTTGCCGCACAACAATTGGATGGACCAGTAGCCTCGTGGTGGGAGAATTACAGAGCCACTTTTCCCGTAGCCAATGTCACATGGGATCCGTTTCCGCAAGCTTTCCATACCGCCCATTTCTCAACTGGAGCAATGAGTATGAAGAAGCGTGAGTTTCACAACTTACGCCAGGGGAATCGTACTATGGGGCAGTATGTGGATGAGTTTAGTAAGTTAGCTCTCTATGCCCCGGATGATGTGGCCACAGATGCCGCAAAGCAGGAGAAGTTTATGCAAGGGTTGAATCATGAGCTGAGCATGCAGTTGATGGTGGCAACATTCAATAACTACCAGGATTTTGTAGACAGGGCCCTTATGATTGAAGGCAAGCAGCAGCAGATAGAGAGCTGAAAAAGGAAGTATGGACAGGGGAAGTATAATTCTGGAGCTCAGCAGAAGCCTCGCTTTACCCCTAACTTCGGAGGTTACACCCATAACCATGGAGGCCATACTCACAATGGAGGAAGGACGCATAACCACAATGGCCCTAAGAATGGAAATGGGAATGGAGGAAGCAACAGTCAGAACCGTTCCAACCCAGCAACACCCGCCAAGAAGGATCTAAGTCACATTACTTGTTTCAAGTGCGGAAAAACTGGACACTACGCCACCAAATGCCCTGAAGCAAGGAATGGAAATGGAAATGGGAACTCTGGGAAGAAGCCCAACCCTTTCACCAGAGGACAAGTGAACCATCTTAACGTGGACGAGGTTGAAGAACAGCCAGATGCAATTATAGGTAAGTTTTTGATTAAGTCATTTACTGCAATAGTTCTTTTTGATACTGGTGCATCACATTCATACATATCGATGGGATTTGTGGATAAATTTAAGTTGCCCACCAAAGTTCTTAAGACACCTATGTTAGTAAGGTCACCTGGAGTGGAGTATATGGCAAGCAGTGGATGTTTTCAGATGCCATTGACCATAGGTAGGCATGTTTTCCCCTCAGACCTGATAATTTTGGAGTCGCAAGGATTGGATGTGATATTAGGCATGGATTGGCTATCGATGTATGGAGGAAATATCCATTGTGCTAGTAAGTCAATTCTACTCACCACCCCGGAGGGAAAAAAGATCAAGTATGTGTCTAGGCATGCGCCAAGGAGGACCCAAGTGAATTCCCTCTCGGGAGTTGTTCAGGAAGAAGTGTCTGTTGTGAAGGATTGCCCGGATGTATTTCTAGAGGAACTACCAAGCATGCCGCCAGATCGAGACATAGAATGTTTGATAGAGTTGTTGCCAGGCACTGGACCAATATTGAAGAGACCGTATCGTATGCCCCCAAATGATCTGGAGGAAATTAAGAAGCAGATTAAGGAGTTACTGGAGAAAGGTTACATCCGACCAAGTTCATCATCGTGGGGATCCCCAGTGCTCTTAGTTGAGAAGAAGGATGGATCTTTGAGAATGGTTGTTGATTATCAGGCATTGAACGAAGTGACGATCAAGAACAAGTACCCACTACCGATGATCAATGATTTGTTTGACTAGTTGCAAGGAGCTAAAGTATTCTCCAAGATCAATCTTCGATCAGGATACCACCAGTTGAAGATTCGGGAACAGGATATACCTAAGACAGCTTTCACCACAAGGTATGGGCTATATGAGTACACGGTCATGTCATTTGGATTGACTAATTCCCCTGCCTAGTTTATGAGTATGAAGAATAAGGTGTTCATTGAGTTTTTGGATAAGTTTTTTGTGGTATTCCTTGATGATATTTTGGTGTTCACAAAGAATGAAGAGGAACACAAGGAACACTTGCGCTTAGTTCTCGAGAAACTCAGGGAACATCATTTGTATGACAAGTTTAGCAAGCGTGAGTTTTGATTGAAGGAAGTTGGATTTCTTGGACATGTTATATCAGGAGAAGGTATAGAAGTAGACCCCACCAGGGTTCAGTATGTCACTGAGTGGCTGGCACCCACCTCAGTTGGAGAGATCCGCAGTTTTCTGGGACTCGCAGGATAGGAGGTTCATTGAGAATTTCTCCAAGATTGTGAAACCCATGACAGAGTTGTTGAAGAAGGACACCAAGTTCAAATGGAACAAAGATTGTGAGGCAAGTTTTTAGGAGTTGAAGAAACGTTTGGTTACAGTCCCAGTGCTGATTCTTCCAGATATACGCAAGGATTTCCAAGTGTATTGCGACGCTTCTCGCTTGGGACTTGGAGGTGTACTTATGCAAGACGGAAGAGTTGTTTCATATGCCTCATGGAAGCTTTGACCTCATGAGTTGAATTATGCCACACATGATTTGGAGTTAGCAGCCGTAGTGCATGCACTCAAGACCTGGAGACATTTTCTGATTGGAAATAGATGTGATGTGTACATGGATCACAAGAGTTTAAAGTACATTTTCACACAGAAGGAGTTGAATCTCAGGCAGAGGAGATGGTTGGAGCTCATAAAGGATTATGATACGAAGTTGCATTATCATCCAGGAAAGGCCAATGTCGTAGCAGACACTTTGAGCCGCAAGAGTTATGCCAATACCCTTGTAAGCGGAGGATTACCGCAGGAGACGATCTCAAGGAACTTCGTTTGGAGATAGTTCCAAGAGGTTTTGTTGCAACCATGGAGGTTCAGTCTACATTATTGGGAAAGATTCGAGAAGCTCAAAAGGATGATAAGGAAATTGTTGAGATTAAGGAGAAGATGAGCAAAGGAAAAGCCAAAGGTTTTCGTGAGGATGAGCACGAGACTTTATGGTTTGAGGATCGTGTATACATGCCCAATAATGCGGAGATCGGGAAGTTAATACTTCAGGAAGCTCATGACTCGACATATTCAATTCACCCCGGAAACACCAAGATATATTTGGATTTAAAGGAACATTTCTGGTGGACAGGTATGAAGAAGGATATTGCCGAGTATGTAGCAGTATGTGATGTATGTCAGAGAGTGAAGGCAGAACATCAGAAGCCAGCAGGATTATTACAACCTATGCTGATACCCGAATGGAAGTAGGACAAGCTTGGCATGGATTTTATCACCGGATTACCTAGGATCCGATCGGGATATGATTATATCTGGGTAGTAGTTGATCGCTTGACCAAGGTAGCTCACTTTATCCTAGTGAAAACCACTTATACAAGCGCGAAGTTGGCCAAGATATATATGACCAGGATCGTATGTCTGCATGGATTTCCAAGGACCATCGTATCAGATAGAGGAACACAATTTACCTCGAAGTTTTGGAATCAGCTGCACCAGACTTTGGGTACTAGGCTAGAGTTCAGTACAGTCTTTCATCCACAGACAGATGGACAGACCGAGAGAGTCAATCAGATTCTGGAGGACAAGTTGAGAGCTTGTGCACTAGATTATGGATCTAGTTGGGATGATAATTTACCTTACGCAGAGTTCTCATACAACAACAGTTATCAGGCTAGTTTGAAGATGGCACCTTTTGAAGCCTTGTATGGAAGGAGATGCAGGACGCCGTTAATGTGGGATGAAGTTGGAGACCGTCAGTTGTTTGGACCGGATTTGATCAAAGAGTCCGAAGAGAAGGTGATAACCCACAAGTATAGGGGATCGCAACAGTTTTCGAGGGTAGAGTATTCAACCCAAATTTGTTGATTCGACACAAGGGGAGCCAAAAAATATTCTCAAGTATTAGCAGCTGAGTTGTCAATTCAACCACACCTGGAAACTTAGTATCTGTAGGAAAGTGTTTAGTAGCAAAGTAATATGATAGTGGTGGTAACGGTAACAAAGTGAAGACAACAAAAGTAGTGTTTTTGGTATTTTTGTAGTGATTGTAACAGTAGCAACAGAAAAGTAAATAAGCGTAAACCAGTATATGGAAAACTCGTAGGCACCGGATCAATGATGGATAATTATGCCGGATGTGGTTCATCATGTAACAGTCATAACATAGGGTGACACGGAACTAGCTCCAGTTCATCAATATAATGTAGGCATGTATTCCGTAAATAGTCATATGTGCTTATGGAAAAGAACTTGCATGACATCTTTTGTCCTACCCTCCCGTGGCAGCGGGGTCCTATTGGAAACTAAGGGATATTAAGGCCTCCTTTTAATAGAGAACCGGAACAAAGCATTAACACATAGTGAATACATGAACTCCTCAAACTATGGTCATCACCGGGAGTGGTCCCGATTATTGTCACTTCGGGGTTGCCGGATCATAACACATAGTAGGTGACTATAGACTTGCAAGATAGGATCTAGAACTCACATATATTCATGAAAACATAATAGGTTCAGATCTGAAATCATGGCACTCGGGCCCTAGTGACAAGCATTAAGCATAGCAAAGTCATAGCAACATCAATCTCAGAACATAGTGGATACTAGGGATCAAACCCTAACAAAACTAACTCGATTACATGATAAATCTCATCCAACCCATCACCGTCCAGCAAGCCTACGATGCAATTACTCACGCACGGCGGTGAGCATCATGAAATTGGTGATGGAGGATGGTTGATGATGACGACGGCGACGAATCCCCCTCTCCGGAGCCCCGAACGGACTCCAGATCAGCCCTCCCGAGAGAGATTAGGGCTTGGCGGCGGCTCCGTATCGTAAAACGCGATGAAACTTTCTCTCTGATTTTTTTCTCCTCGAAAGCCAATATATGGAGTTGGAGTTGGCGTCGGAGGGCCACCAGGGGGCCCACGAGGTAGGGGGCGCGCCCAGGGGGAGGGGCGCGCCCCCCACCCTCGTGGACAGGGTGTGGGCCCCCTGGTCTTCATCTTTGGCGAGGATTTTTTATTATTTATTCTAAGATATTCCGTGGAGTTTCAGGTCATTCCGAGAACTTTTGTTTTCTGCACATAAAACAACACCATGGCAATTCTGCTGAAAACAGCGTCAGTCCGGGTTAGTTCCATTCAAATCATACAAGTTAGAGTCCAAAACAAGGGCAAAAGTGTTTGGAAAAGTAGATACGACGGAGACGTATCAACTCCCCCAAGCTTAAACCCTTGCTTGTCCTCAAGCAATTCAGTTGACAAACTGAAAGAGAAAAAGAAAAACTTTTACAAACTCTGTTTGCTCTTGTTGTTGTAAACATGAAAAGCCAGCATTCAAGTTTCAGCAATTATTATGAACTAACCATACTCACAATAACACGTAGGTCTCACAATTACTCATATCAATAGCATAATCAGCTAGCGAGCCATAATAATAAAACTCGGATGACAACACTTTCTCAAAATAATCATAACATGATATAACAAAATGGTATCTTGCTAGCCCTTTCTGAGACTGCAAAACATAAATGCAGAGCACCTTTAAAGATCAAGGACTGACTAAACATTGTAATTCATGGTAAAAGAGATCCAGTCAAGTCATACCCAATATAAACCAATCATAATGAATGCAAACGACGGTGTGCTCTCCAGCGGGTGCTTTTTAATAAGAAGGGTGATGACTCAACATAAAAGTAAATAGATAGGCCCTTCGCAGAGGGAAGCAGGGATTGGTAGAGGTGCCGGAGCTCAATTTTTGAAATAGAGATAAATAATATTTTGAGCGGCATACTTTCACTGTCAACGCAACAACTATGAGATGGTTGTATCTTCCATACTACATGCATTATAGGCAGTTCCCAAACAGAATGGTAAAGGTTTATACTCCCCCTCCTCCACAAGCATCAATCCATGGCTTGCTCGAAACAACGAGTGCCTCCAACATTCAACGGGTCCCAGGGGGAGTTTTGTTTAATTATTTTGATTTGCTTTGATCTTTTTGGATCATGGGACTGGGCATCCCGGTTACCGGCCCTTTCTCGTGAATGAGGAGCGGAGTCCACTCCTCTTGAGAATAACCCACCTAGCATGGAAGATATAGGCAGCCATAGTTGCACATGAGCTGCTCGAGCATACAAAACAGAATTTCATTTGAAGGTTTGGAGTTTGGCACATACAAATTTACTTGGAACGGCAGGTAGATACCGCATATAGGAAGGTATAGTGGACTCATATGGAACAACTTTGGGGTTTAAGGAGTTTGGATGCACAAGCAGTATTCCCGCTTAGTACAGGTGAAGGCTAGCAAAAGACTGGGAAGCGACCAACTGAGAGAGCGACAACAGTCGTAAACATGCATTAAAATTAATTCACACCGAATATAAGCATGAGTAGGATATAATCCACCATGAACATAAATATCATGAAGGCTATGTTGATTTGATTCAACTACATGCGTGAACATGTGCCAAGTCGAGTCACTCAATTCATTTAAAGGAGGATACCATCCTATCATACCACATCATAATCATCTCAATAGCATGTTGGCACGCAAGGTTAACCATTATAACTCATAGCTAATCAAGCATGGCACAAGCAACTATAATCTCTAAATGTCATTGCAAATATGTTTACTTCATAATAGCTGAATCAGGAACGATGAATCATCATATTTACAAAAACAAGAGAGGTCGAGTTCATACCAGCTTTTCTCATCCCAATGAGTCCATCATATATCATCATTATTGCCTTTCACTTGCACGACCGAACGGTGTGTATAATAATAAGAGTGCACGTGCATTGGACTAAGCTGGAATCTGCAAGCATTCAACTCAAGAGAGAAGACAAGTAATATGGGCTCTAAGTTAAATAAACAATCTTGCATATAAGAGCCACTAAGCATTTTCAATATAGTCTTCTCGACCCCCAAAGAAAGGAAAAGAAAAATAAAAACTATTTACACGGGAAAGCTCCCAACAAGCAAAAGAAGGACGGGAAATATTTTTGGGTTTTCTTTTTAATTCTACTACAAGCACGGAAAGTAGACTAACACTAATTTTTTTGTTTTTCTTAAGGTTTATTAAACACACAAGAAGAAAGCAGGAAAAAGGAAAATAAACTAGCATGGATATTACAATGAAAGAGTATGAGCACCGACATCTAGCAATGAGTGTGTGTGAACATGAATGTAATGTCGGTGGGAAATACGTACTCCCCCAAGCTTAGGCTTTTGGCCTAAGTTGGTCTATTGCCAGGGATAACCTGGCTGATATCCGTAGGTGAAGCTGGGGTCGTACTGCGATGAAGAATAGTTGGGATCATAATGTGATGAAGAGGACTCTGACTGCCACTGGCTGGCAACCGCCTCAGGATCCCAAGAATAAACAGACATTCGTGGAGGCTCCGGTTCCGAGGCTGGTGCAGGATTCCGATAGGCTTGAACAGCCGCCTACGGAACAATGTAAGTACCTGCAGACAAGTTAAACAAAGAGGGAGCAGGCAAAGTAATAGTCTCAGGGTGATGTTTATCAAAGTACAATTTATATTTAAGCGCCCTTTCGCGATTCTTAACAAGAAAATCATGTGCTACCATACTCTTATAATCTAAATAAGCACGGGGAAGCACTGTTTCTTCTTTCTCCTCATGCCTAATAGGTATTTCAAAATGTTCAGCTAGGCGTGAAGCATAAATGCCTCCAAAGATGGGGCCCTTAGTACCGTTCATACTCAACCGTCTAGCAACAATTCCACCCATACTAACAGAGTTATTGCGGTATAAACCATGGAGCAAAATAATAATATCAGGAATACTAAGGTTCCCACAGTTTCCGCGACCAATCAAGCAGCGACTAGCAAATAAGGCAAAGTAGCGTAAAACAGGGAAATGTATGCTAGTAATTCTTGCATCAGAAACCTTCCTGGTTTCTCCCACAGTGATAGTGTCAATACAAGCTTCCACTTCATTACGGTGTGGTTCGTCTAAAGAACCCTCGAAAGGTATTTTGCAAACCTCGCAAAATGCAGCTAATGTCATCTCCCTAGCAACATCATATAAATGGAACTCTACTGTTGGAGGTGATTTCTTAGGGAAAAAGTAGAAGTTCTGCACAAAAGTATTTGTGAGTAAGAGATACTGATGACATTGGTCGCGGAGGAAGTTGGCGAGGCCGACGTTCTCAATCAATAGATAGAAATCTTCATAAATCCCGGCACTCCTCAAGAAGTCATCGGAAGGCCATTCACATGGCCGGACCTTCGCGATACGAGGCAGATTAAATTTGGGCTTCTGTTCTTCTTCCTTTTGTTTCTCCTTAGAACTTCGGCTCGACGAGCCCCTCAAAAAGTCTCTTCATTATTTCTGAAACAATCTGAATTTTTTAGTAATCAAACAAAGTGAACCAACTTCGATAAGATTGATAGCAACTACTCATACAAGTGCCTAGAGCATATATCAAGCATTAGAACTACTTGGAACCATATATATTTGACATGCAAGCTCAAGAACATGGTCACCTATGCAGAACAAATTTGCAATGAATAAAGCACTAGAACAAAAACTAATTGGACCAATGGAGGAGTCACATACCAAGGAACAATCTCCCCAAGCAGTTTTGCGAGAGGTGCTTTGAGCAAGGAGATCGAAAATCGCACCAAAAGTTGCTGGAACACGAGCTTGAGTTGGTTTTTCGGGTTTGTGCGAGACAAAGGAAGAAGATGGGTGCAGGAATAAGTGGAGGAGGGCCACCGTGGGCTCACGAGGCAAGGGGGCGCACCCAAGGGGGTAGGGCACGCCCTCCACCCTCGTGACCAGGTGGCAGCTCCCCCCGCGGTAATTTTTGCACTAAAAATCCTTAAATATTCCCGAAAAATCATATTAAATTGGCATGGCATTCTGAGGACTTTTATTTTCGGGATATTTTTATATTGCACGGATAAGTCAGGAAACAGACAGAAAAATACTATTTTACTTTATTTCTACTAAAGAACAGAAAATATAAAGAGGGTACAGAAGGTTGTGCTTCTAGTTTCATCCATCTCATGCTCATCAAAAAGAATCCACTAACAAGGTTGATCAAGTCTTGTTAACAAACTCATTCCGATAATCATGGAACCGAGAAATTTCGAATAACACTATGTTACCTCAACAGGGATATGGACATCCCCAACAATAAGTATATCATATTTCTTTTTGACAGTAGGAAGAGGAAATTCAAAACCTCCAAATATAATCGATGGAATTTTTCCAATAGAGTTGACACTATAAACTTGAGGTTGTTTCCTCGGAAAGTGCACCGTATGCTCATTACCATTAACATGAAAAGTGACATTGCCTTTGTTGCAATCAATAACAGCCCCTGCAGTATTAAGGAAAGGTCTTCCAAGAATAATAGACATACTATCATCCTCGGGAATATCAAGAATAACAAAGTCCGTTAAAATAGTAACGTTTGCAACCACAACAGGTACATCCTCACAAATACCGACAGGTATAGCAGTTGATTTATCAGCCATTTGCAAAGATATTTCAGTAGGTGTCAACTTATTCAAGTCAAGTCTACGATATAAAGAGAGAGGCATAACACTAACACCGGCTCCAAGATCACATAAAGCAGTTTTAACATAATTTCTTTTAATGGAGCATGGTATAGTAGGTACTCCTGGATCTCCAAGTTTCTTTGGTATTCCACCCTTAAAAGTGTAATTAGCAAGCATGGTGGAAATTTCAGCCTCCGGTATCTTTCTTTTATTAGTAATGATATCCTTCATATACTTAGCATAAGGATTTGTTTTGAGCACATCAGTCAATCGCATACGCAAAAAGATAGGTCTAATCATTTCAGCAAAGCGCTCAAAATCCTCATCATCCTTTTTCTTTGATGGTTTCGGAGGAAAAGGCATGGGTTTCTGAACCCATGGTTCTCTTTCTTTACCATGTTTCCTAGCAACGAAGTCTCTTTTATCATAACATTGATTCTTTGATTGTGGGTTATCAAGATCAACAGCAGGTTCAACTTCTACATCATTATGATTACTAGGTTGAGCATCATCATTAACATTTTCACTAGGTTCATGTTCATTACCAGATTGTGTTTCAGCATCAGACATAGAGATATCATTTGGATTATCAGGTGGTTCAGCAATAGGTTCACTAGAAGTTTGCACAGTTCTATCATTTTTCTTTTTCTTCCTTTTAGAAGAGCTAGGTGCATCAATATTATTTCTTTGAGAATCTTGCTCGATTCTCTTAGGGTGGCCTTCAGGATACAAAGGTTCCTGAGTCATTCTACCAGTTCTAGTAGCCACTCTAACTGCATAATCATTTTTCTTACTATTCATTTCATCAAGCATTTCTTTCTGAGCTTTAAGTACTTGTTCTACTTGAGTGGTAACCATACAAGAATGTTTGCTAACAAGTTTAAGTTCACCTCTAATATTATCCATATAATCACTCAAGCGTTTAATCATAAAGGTATTCTGCTTTAATTGTCTACCAAAATAAGCATTAAAGTCATCTTGCTTAAACATAAAGTCATCAAACTCATCCAAGCACTGACTAGCAATTTTAGTAGGAGGGACTTCAACTTTATCATATCTATAGAGAGAATTTACCTTTACTACCTGTGTCGGGATATCGGGAGGTTCTTCAGTAAATAAGTAATTGAGATCATATACTTCTTCAATAGGTGGTAAATTAAGACCATGTATTTCTTCAATAGGAGGTAAATTCTTAACATCTTCAGCTTTAATACCTTTTTCTTTCATAGATTTCTTTGCCTCTTGCATATCTTTGGGACTGAGAAATAGAACACCTCTCTTTTTCAGAGTCGGTTTAGGAATAGGCTCAGTAATTGGCTCAGGAGCTAGCTCAGGAGTTGGCTCGGGAGGTGGCTCAGGAGGTGCCCAATTATTTTCATTTGCCAACATATTATTCAATAAAATTTCAGCATCATCCGGTGTTCTTTCCCTGAAAAGAGAACCAGCACAACTATCCAGGTAATCTCTGGAAGCATCACTTAGTCCATTATAAAAGATATCAAATATTTCAGGTTTCTTAAAGAGGATGATCAGGCAAAGCATTAAGTAACTTGAGAAGCCTCCCCCAAGCTTGTGGGAGACTCTCTTCTTCAATTTGCACAAAATTGTATATTTCCCTCAAAGCAGCGTGTTTCTTATGAGCAGGGAAATATTTAGCAGAGAAGTAATAAATCATATCCTGGGGACTTTGCACACAGGCAGGATCAAGAGAATTAAACCATTTCTTAGCATCACCCTTTAATGAGAACAGAAATATTTTGAGTATATAAAAGTGGCGCGATCTCAGATTATTAGTAAACAGGGCAGCTATTTCATCTAACTTACGAAGATGTGCCACAACAGTTTCAGATTCATAGCCATAAAAAAGGATCAGATTCAACCAAAGTAATTATATCTGGATCAACAGTAATATCATAATAATCCTGATCAGGAACACAGATAGGTGAAGTAGCAAAAGCAGGGTCGGGTCTCATCCTACCTCTAAAAGATTCCTTACTCCACTAAATTAGTAACCTCTTACGTTCAGGTTTATCCGGACAAGCAAGAATAGCTTCATAAGATTCATTATTAAAAAGATAACCCTCAGGAATAACAGGCATAGGTTCATCATCACTAACATCATCGTGTTCAGGTTCACTAATTTCTCTTTCTCTAGACTTAGAAATTTGCTCATCTAGAAATTCACCAAGTGGCACAGTAGTATCAAGCATAAAAGTAGTTTCATCATAAGTATCATGCATAGCAGAAGTGGCATCATCAATAACATACGACATATCCGAATTCATAGCAGTAGTAGGTTTAGGTGTCGCTAGCTTACTCATAGAAGAAGGTGAATCAAGTGTAGAGCTAGATGGCAGTTCCTTACCTCCCCTCATAGTTGAGGGATAAATTTTTGTCTTAGCGTCTTTCAAGTTCTTCATAGTGTCCAGCAGATATAAATCCCAAGTGACTCAAAGAATAGAGATATGCTCCCCGGCAACGGTGCCAGAAAAAGGTCTTGATAACCCACAAGTATAGGGGATCGCAACAGTTTTCGGGGGTAGAGTATTCAACCCAAATTTGTTGATTCGACACAAGGGGAGCCAAAGAATATTCTCAAGTATTAGCAGCTGAGTTGTCAATTCAACCACACCTGGAAACTTAGTATTTGCAGCAAAGTGTTTAGTAGCAAAGTAATATGATAGTGGTGGTAACGATAACAAAGTGAAGACAGCAAAAGTAATGTTTTTGGTATTTTTGTAGTGATTGTAACAGTAGCAACGGAAAAGTAAATAAGCGTAAACCAGTATATGGAAAACTCGTAGGCACCGGATCAATGATGGATAATTATGCCGGATGTGGTTCATCATGTAACAGTCATAACATAGGGTGACACAGAACTAGCTCCAGTTCATCAATATAACGTAGGCATGTATTCCGTAAATAGTCATACGTGCTTATGGAAAAGAACTTGCATGACATCTTTTGTCCTACCCTCTCGTGGCAGCGGGGTCCTATTGGAAACTAAGGGATATTAAGGCCTCCTTTTAATAGAGAACCGGAACAAAGCATTAACACATAGTGAATACATGAACTCCTCAAACTATGGTCATCACCGGGAGTGGTCCCGATTATTGCCACTTCGGGGTTGCCGGATCATAACACATAGTAGGTGACTATAGACTTGCAAGATAGGATCTAGAACTCACATATATTCATGAAAACATAATAGGTTCAGATCTGAAATCATGGCACTCAGGCCCTAGTGACAAGCATTAAGCATAGCAAAGTCATAGCAACATCAATCTCAGAACATAGTGGATACTAGGGATCAAACCCTAACAAAACTAACTCGATTACATGATAAATCTCATCCAACCCATCACCGTCCAGCAAGCCTACGATGCAATTACTCATGCACGGCGGTGAGCATCATGAAATTGGTGATGGAGGATGGTTGATGATGACGACAGCGACGAATCCCCCTCTTCGGAGCCCCGAACGGACTCCAGATCAGCCCTCCCGAGAGAGATTAGGGCTTGGCGGCGGCTCCGTATCGTAAAACGCGATGAAACTTTCTCTCTGATTTTTTTCTCCTCGAAAGACAATATATGGAGTTGGAGTTGGCGTCGGAGGGCCACCAGGGGGCCCACGAGGTAGGGGGGCGCGCCCAGGGGGGAGGGGTGCGCCCCCCACCCTCGTGGACAGGGTGTGGGCCCCCTGGTCTTCATCTTTGGCGAGGATTTTTTATTATTTATTCTAAGATATTCCGTGGAGTTTCAGGTCATTCCGAGAACTTTTGTTTTCTGCACATAAAACAACACCATGGCAATTCTACTGAAAACAGCGTCAGTCCGGGTTAGTTCCATTCAAATCATACAAGTTAGAGTCCAAAACAAGGGCAAAAGTGTTTGGAAAAGTAGATACGACGGAGACATATCAGAAGGTTAAGTTGATTCGAGATAGACTGAAGGTAGCTCAGTACAGGCAGAAGAGTTATGCCAATACGAAACGCAAGGAGGTAGTTTATGAGATTGGAGACCGAGCATATCTTCGTGTGTCACCACTCCGAGGAGTTAAACAATTTGGTGTTAAGGGAAAGTTAGCCCCGAGATTTGTAGGACCATACCGAGTTATGGAACGTATGGGAGAGGTTGCCTACAAGTTGGAGTTACCCGAAGGATTGTCAGGAGTTCATGATGTGTTTCACGTTTCCCAGTTGAAGAAGTGTCATCCTGAGATGGCCGATATTCCTGTAAGAGATACAGTGCCCCTGGAAGCAATTCAGTTGGAGAGTGATCTGACCTACGAGGAGAAACCCGTCAAGATTCTTGAGTTTGCCAGCAGAGTTACCTGCAGCAAGGTTATCAAGTTTTGCAAAGTTCAATGGAGCCACCAAACCGAGGATGAAGCCACCTGGGAAAGAGAAGAAAACCTACGGAAATACCACCCACACCTATTTTATAGCCAACCCGAATCTCGAGGGCGAGATTCATCTTAAGGGGGGTAGGTTTGTAACATCCCAATTTTCAATTTGGATGTTATACATAGGTCATCATATGCATATCATATTTTATTTGCATATTTGGTTGTGATCCTAGAAATCCTAAGCAACTCAAGGACCCAAGGAGAGAGTTGGGGATCTCAATTATTTTCATATTTGAATTTTCTCAAATTTGAAAAGAGGATCAATTTGGTTTTAATAATTTTCTCTCCAAATATTTCCAATATTAAAAATAAAAGAGAGGAGATAATATGACTTCTTCAAAAAGAGAGGAACATTGGAGGAAAAAAATTAAAATCAAATTTATATTTTATTTGATATTTTATTTGAATTAGAAAAATATGCATTTTTGATAATTGCATTTTTAGGCCAAAAAAATGTTTGCTTTGTTCTAAATAATAGGTTTAGACGGTGAAAATTGTTTTTGGCATTTTTAGAATTTTTTATATTTTACTAGGATTCTTTTTCTTCGGGCGGAATTTTATTTTAAAAAAAAAGAGTTCCCGCCCGACTAGGCCGAAGCCCAGCCGAGCAGGTCGGCCCACCTTGAGCCACCGCCTTCCCGCGCCGCACCGCCGTGCCGCCGCCGGACGCCGAGTGGAGTCCGAGCCGGACTCCACCCCGCGGCGCCCCCTCCTCCAAGCCACCCCAAGGCCCCTTTATATTGCGCCGCCCTCGCCGCCGCCTCCACCCCAGACCGCCGCCGCAGCTGCTGCAGCCGCACACGCCGCCGCCTGCCACCGCCCGCTCGCTGCCGCGCCTCGCCCCAGCGCCATCGCCGCAAGCCGCTGCCGCCGGACCCCACCGCCTCGCCGGAGCCTCGCCTCTCCGTTCGCCAGATCCTGCCGTCGCCGACCGCCGATTTTCTTTTAAGAACCGGTAAAAACCACCGAACCGTCACCCCATTTTTTTTTGTTTTTCAATTAGATCGTTTCTTTTGTTTCCCTAATTAGAGAGCATTCGTTCGAACATCTCTGTTAGCGGACATATTCGTTCGTTTGTCCCTGATAGCGAACGTTCATTCGATAAGCTTTTCTTTTTATTTTCGGCAAGGGACCTATCCGTGATTATTTTTATTGCAGATTAGCCCCTGATCTTCAAACGCTCGCAATTTTTTGCTCGTTTGTCCAAATCAAGTGAAACCAACGCCAAAATCTTCGTCTTGGTCCCCTCTTTCCAGATAATCAACTTGAACATGGTTTTGACAATTTAAATTTTGGTTTCAAGTAGATTTGAATTCGAACTTTTTAGCACAGTTTGAGTTTCATGGCTCCGATTTGATTGATTCTTTTTGCAAATCGAAGTTCTTCACTTGTACTTTCAATTTGGATCTTTTCTCTTGGGTTTTATCCTTGCATCTATTGCTTGAGTGATTATGTATGTTATTTTTTGTTTGCGATAGAGTTTTCGGAGTGTGAAGCTTGCTACTATGAGTCACTAGGGTTTTCAGATCGTCAGTAAGGCAAGTTACACTTTGATCATACCCCTTAATACCCAGCTTTTATGCATTAGTTCAATCCTCAAACACTTCATGGTTAGGGCTTGAATACTTTTGGGTATTGGGAAGTAGTGATGAGGTAGTACCTATTGCCTTTATTTTTCAACCCCTGGGAGTTACTTCTACGTTATGCTTATATTGCTATGCTATGCTCGTAGACGTGGTTTGGTTTGAGTGATCCATGACAGATGTGAGAGTTTTAATTAATGGTTAAAGTTAAGGTGGCTACTTTAATACACATCTAGGTGGATTGGTTGAGGCACCCCGGAGTACCCAGTGGTTGTCTCGGCACTTGGGGCAATCCAGCTCTGTCCTAGGATATCCCGGAGTACCCGTGTGATTATCCTATGGTTTGCCACCCAGGCTCAAAGGGATCATAAGATTATTCATGCTAGAAACTTCCGTGTGCAGCCACAAGCCAATATGGGATCTGCCATAGTTGAGTAAGTAGCGGGAAACCTTTCCATGATGGGCTAGCAGATGTAGGGGATTGTAGGTGTACTGGCATATCTATCGGTTAAGGGGACCTCTTCGGAAAGACTGTGTCTCGGTCATCCATTTCTCAAACACCATGTAGTGCGAGAAATCCAACGGAGGAGATCTAGTCTTGTGGGGAAAAGTGTGCAAACCTTTGCAGAGTGTAAAAACTAATCATGGTTAGCCGTGTCCCCGGTTATGGACATCTTCAGTATCTGGTACTTGAATTATTGATTGATCTCATCACTTTACTTAATTAAATTGATTGGGTTGATGATTACTTTAATTTGGGATTGAGTTGGAGGAACCTTCTCAATGTTTTCAACAAACTTTGTAGTTAAATAAAATGTATTCCTTTGTTGTAGGGAAAAACTAGCTTTCTGCAAATGCTAAACATAGAGCCTCCACCAACCATATATGCATATAGTTATAGTTGTTACTTGTTCAATGCTTTATAGTGTTATCTTGCCAGCATATTCCATGTGCTGACCTACACAGGCTGCAACATATTATGTTGCAGAGTTTTCAGACGAAGAGTAAGGTGCGCTAGGTCATTGTCGTGCACTCAGCTGTGCTGTTGGAGTTGATGGACTCATTTTACCTTGGAAGCTTCCGTTGTTATCTTCATTAGATGGCCTTCAGCCATATTATTGCAATAAGCTCTCTTTTGAGATATTCGATGTAATAAGTGTGTGATTGAACTCTATTGTAAATCCTTCAAGTATTGTGTGTGTCAGCATTACCGATCCAGGGATGACACCTATGCCCAGAGATTTGACCACCTGAGGTTGGATCGCTACATATATCTTCCACTGGCACGGATTTCAGCTTCCCAGAGAGGGCAGTCCAAAATGAAGTGTCCAAGTTTTTTGCACTTGAAGCGGGTGTATTCTTCCGTAGGTTTTGATGAAGATTTTGAACCGCCGGAGTTGCTCGAACCTTTCTTCTAGAACCGGCTCTTCCTGTGAAGGCGTTGGAATCTCTTCATGATTAATGCAAGATCTTTGTTGAGTCTTTCTAGGTCATCTGAATCTTCTTCGGCATTTCCATCGGAGGAAGAATCAGCCACAGCCTTGAGAGCATGATTTTTGCATTGACTTGAGCCATACAGATCTCTTCTCTTCTTCTTGTTCCTCGTGGATATTCAGTCTTTCCATGATATCTGTAGAGTCAAGGGTTTTGAAATTAGCTCGCTAACGAGTCATCGGGTCAAGTGTGTCGAATGAACTAAATTGATCGAATCAGTTTCTTCACAACTTCATGGTCAGTTTCTTTCGCGCCGAGACCTTGAAGCTCATTTGTATGTCACTCAGACGATCAAATGTTTGCTGACAGCTTTCATTTCCAATGCGCTTGAATCGATTGAATTTTGCTCGAAGAGTATCAATTCAAGCTTCTTTCTGAGTTGAAACACCTTCATCTATCTTCTCGAGGACATCCCACAAATCCTTCATAGTTTCACACCGATGATAGCGAATAAATTGTGCACGAGAGAGATGGCCACCAATTTCATCTTTGGCTTGAGCATCCATCTGAATGAGTGTCTTCTCCTCGTCAATGGGGGCCTAAGGTATTGCAACCGTGAACCCGAACTGCACCACATTCCACATATCATCATCTATTGCTTGGAGACGGATCTTCATCTTCTCCTTCTAGAAGTGATAGTCTGTTCCATCGAATATGGGAATCTTGAGATGCGACTTGTAGCTCACTAATGACATACTTAAACTCCAAGGTTGTTAAACCAAAATGAGCAGAGTCAAGGAGTACCTTGCTCTGATACCAATTGTAGGAACGAATTATGTCTACCAGAGGGGGCTGAATGGGAGTTTTAAAATTTCTTCGGAAATCTCAAAACTCTCAGAACCCAGCAGCGGAGCGAATCAAAAGCAAACTACAACGAGCGAAAACTAAGTACTGAATGAAAACTAAAACATGCATTGAGACAATTTACATGAAGGAAAAGCAGATTGAATGTAAATATGGGTAGCAGAGGCAACTAGTGCTGCTCGATGGCGACAGGGTATTTGTTCGACCAGTTCGTCCTTCTGCACAAGGACTACGTCTAGTTGGAGGGGCTGTGACTTAACACAGAAGATAAACTCTCTTCACCCTATTCTCCTCGACAATTGGTTCATCAACCAATGTCGATTACTCATGGTAGATACTTGAGGTGATCTCCAAACATTTACATACTTCTTCTTCGAGAACCACAATCACTCTTGGTCTCGGAAGAAATTGACATCTATCTAGAGAGTTTGCAGCTCTCAAGAGTAATAGGTGGAGCGTACTGGACTTAGATTTGAGTGATGCTGAACCACTATCTAATTATTTGGCTCTAGGGGTTTTCTCTTAGTGGATTTTAAACTCAAATCGCTTAGAAAGGGGGTTGCTCAACAATCTTCTCAGAATCAAACGGAGCAGCCACCGGACAAAGCCAGTGCAGGGTGGCTATTTATAGCCGCAGCCTTCCCTAGAGGGAAATGACCATTTTGGATACGCGGTCCAGCCAATGGCCAACCGACACGTTCACAACGGTCAGATTTTGGAGCAATGATAACATTACTTGAGGAACAAGTAATGCTAACTCCTCGGTCAGAGACAAAACTCTCACAGTGAAGAAGATCACAGTCTCTTACTGGCAAGTATTTTCTCGGAACACAAAGATATTTCTCTTGCAACTTTCATAGGATTTGGGTTTAGCATCAGAGAATCAAAGTTTTGAACGCTACACCCCTCTTGATAGTACGGTGGTCCTATGACTCAATAAAGAGAAGAAGAAGAAGAACAAAATAAATGCTACGTCTTCACTTCGTCTTCAATCTCCTCGGACGCAGTCATTTTCCTCGTACAAACACCGAATGAATTGCTTTACTTCGGCTATTTTTAGCGGTCACTCTTGTTATCATAATCTTCAGTGACCTTCGCTGCACTGCAGGGAGATTATCTTCGTCATTTGCATCGAACTCCTCGTGATCTCAGGGACCTGTTACTCTATGTGCACTAGCAAACACATAAGTCCCATACTGTTTATTTCAACAAACTCCAAAACATAAGGGGCCTATCATTGCACCAACAATCTCCCCCTTTTTGGACGGTTGTTCACAAAACAAATAATCATCGAAGTGAAGATAGATAAGTGAAAAGTAATTCGAACAAGAGTGAATTAGCGTTACTTGGCTCAATGATGAAATGTACTCCCCCTAGATGTATGCAGGATGAATGAGTGTAAAATTATCACACAACAATACACCAAGGTGTTGGATTTGTGGAGGATTCGGTCTTCCCGTATGTAGCCGACTAAGATCCACGTACCCTTGGACCCCTTCCCCCGATACCCATATAAACCGAGGGGTCTGGCTCGTAGAAAACATAAGAAATCTCTTGGTAGACACTTGTACTATATACTTACTCCATTGCAATAGACACAAAACAAGACATAGGGTATTATCTCCTCGGAGGGCCTGAATCTGGGTAAAATCTTGTGTCCTTGTTACCATCGCTCCTAGATGCCTAACTTAGAATTCCCTACCTCAAGATCTATTGGTTTAGGTTTCGTGGGTGCTAACCCATGCAGGTCCTGCTAGGTGATTGTTGCAGATCGATGGAAGTCAAGATCAATGCTCAAATCGGCACCGACACGGTCTTTGTGTTGAGCCAGATGTTCGTCTTCCGCAACGTCGCCCTCGCCGCCAACTCGGTTGGCCACCTTGGCCAAGTCGGGTCCTTCGCTTCAGGTTGGATCTTCAGGTTCGGCAGCATGGAGTACACCACAGATTTCCATGGAGAGTTGATCTTCAAGAACTTGGTGTCGCACCGAGCAACACAAACCACTTGCCTCACACCCGATGTCAGATCAGGTTTAGGAATGGACATGAGAGTTCTCTTCTGGGTCGATCTCAGATCGGATCTCAAAGCCATTTCCCCTGGCCTTGGTCTCGAATCAGATCGGACCTCGAGGTCGCTCTCCCTGTTTTCGGCATCTGACCAGGCTCAGGAGGAACATGAGAAACTTCTTCTGAACAAGGTGTTAGATCGGTTCCAGAAGCTCGCAGCATCTAAGGACCCAAAGTACGATCGGATCTAGGAGTCCCCAGAAATCGTTTTTTTTTACCCACCCACCACCTGAAGATCAATGGCAATCAACCTTTATGCCTAAAAATTTCCACCCAAATCAAAGACTGTTACAAGAGTGGCATCAGGCATGCGTAGATGCGGCGCGGATCTCGCGCCGCCGGCCATGGCCCCTTTTCCAGTCTCACGGTGTCCTCCATGGCTGCACCACCGAGCTCACACTGGTGGTGCCGGCTATGGACGCATTTCCAAGCTCGACATCATCGTTGTCGCTCTCCAGTCGGCACACGGAGGAGCATGTCGGGTGGAATGGTCATGACATCTATGTCCGCCTCAACCGATCCACGAATGTGATCTAGACCTCGTGCTTCTGTACTCGAGCTGCCCTGGCCATGGTCACGCCCTGCAGCTCCGGGTGCACCGCTTCCTGCATCGTCCGCTGCCACTTTTGTCTCCGAGACACGCACTTTCTCTCTCTTGCTTTTTCCTCTCTTTTCTTGCTTTTTAGAGAAAAGCTAACTGCTTTAACGCCATGATGGCATCCGAGCCTAGCTGGCCTGCGGGGCATCACCCCTGGGGGCTAACCATTGGCCATGCCCTAAGGGCATGTACAATGGTGGCATATGGATACTGTATAGAGATGTGTTGCAATACAATAATCATTGTATTCATGGGGTGTTGGTGCACGTATATATAAGTATAGGGTAGGCCTCAACCTCAACTATACACAACTAGGAGGTGGGCCACAACACGTAATACATGCAACACAAAGTACAACTCAACACCCCCCCCCATAGTCGAAGCATCGCCAGAGACACGGAGACTGGACCAAAACTCCTCGAAGACGGAAGTAGGCAATCCCTTAGTCATCACATCAGCAAACTGTTGCGACGTCAACACGTGAAGAATCCGAACACGGCCAAGGGAAACCTGCTCGCACACGAAGTGAATATCAATCTCAATATGCTTCGTACGTTGATGGTGCACCGGGTTGGCGGAAAGGTAGACCACGCTGACGTTATCGCAATAGACAAGAGTGGCCTTATGAACATCACAAAGCAACTCCTGGAGCAGTTGACGGAGCCAAGAGCACTCGGCCACGGCATTAGCCATGGCATGATACTCTGCCTCGGCGCTAGAGCGGGAGACCGTGGGCTGCCGCTTCGATGACCAAGAGATCAACGAGGGCCCAAGGTAGACACAGTAGCCTGACGTGGAGCATCGAGTGTCGGGGTAGCCAGCCCAGTCGGCATCCAAGTAGGCCACGAGGTCGGTGGAGGCGGAGGCTGTCAGGGTGAGCCCCAAAGACATGGTACCGTGTATATACTGGAGAATACGCTTCACCAAGGTCCAGTGGGAGTCACGCGGAGCGTGCATGTGGAGGCACACCTGCTGAACAGCATACTGTAGGTCGGGTCGCGTCAGCGTCAGGTATTGTAAATCACCAACAATGGGGCAATAAAACGCTCCATTGGACGCGACAGACCCCTCCAGAGCAGAGACCTTCGCCTTCGTGTCGACGGGGGTGGGTGCCGGCTTGCAGTTAAGCACTAGCACGCTCGAGGAGCTCGTGGGCATACTTCTGCTGATGCAGAAAGAAGTCATCAGTCCGGTGGACCACCTCGATGCTGAGGAAATAGTGCAGGGGCCCCAAGTCCTTGAGGGCGAACTCATCACGAAGACGAGCAGTCAGTCGCTGAAGGAGATCGGGGGTGGACGCCGTGAGGATGATGTCGTCAATGTAGAGCAGCAGATATGCAGTGTTAGCTCCCTGATGATACACGAAGAGTGAGGCATCGGAGCGAGTGGACCGAAATCCCAGAGGACTGCAGGAAGGCTTCGATACGTTGGTACCAAGCCCGAGGTGCCTGCTTCAACCCATAAAGAGAATAGGAGAGCAAGCACACAAAGTCTGGATGCTCATCATCGACGACACCAGTGGGCTGCTCACAGTACACCTGCTCAGCAAGATGGACGTGCAAGAAGGCGTTGGAGACATCCAACTAGTGCACAGGCCAGGTGCGCGAGACTGCCAACTGGAGCACGGCGCAGATCGTGCCCGGTTTAACAACCGGGGCGAAGGTGTCGGTGAAGTCCACGCCCGCGCGCTGCCAAAATCCACGAACCACCCACCGAGCCTTGTAACGCTCAAGAGAACCGACCGGGCGAGTCTTGTGGTGAAACGCCCACTTGCCGGTGATGATATTGGCACGAGGGGATCGCGGAACAAGCTCCCACGTGTGGTTGCCCTGTAGGGCGTCGAACTCCTCCTGCATCGCAGCTAGCCAATGGGGATCCCGAAGGGCAGCACGAGCGGAGGTAGGATCGGGTGATGGTGTCGATGTCGAGGCGGCACACACATACTCGTCGGAGGACTAGCGCGTGCTCGGCCGAAGCACTCCTGCGCGGGCATGGGTAGTCACGCCAAGTGGCGGGGCAGCAGGGCCGGCGATGGCAGCGGGGGCCGCGGCAGTGGCAGGGGCCGTGGCCACGACTATTGGAAATATGCCCTAGAGGCACTAATAAAATGGTTATTATTATATTTCCTTGTTCATGATAATTGTCTATTGTTCATGCTATAATTATGTTATCCGAAAATCGTAATACATGTGTGAATACATAGACCACAACATGTCCCTAGTGAGCCTCTAGTTGACTAGCTCGTCGATCAATAGATGGTTACGGTTTCCTGACCATGGACATTGGATGTCATTGATAACGGGATCACATCATTAGGAGGATGATGTGATGGACAAGACCCAATCCTACACATAGCGCAAGATCGTGTAGTTCGTCTGCTAAAGCTTTTCTAATGTCAAGTATCTTTTCCTTAGACCATGAGATTGTGCAACTCCCGGATACTGTAGGATTACTTTGGGTGTGCCAAACATCACAACGTAACTAAGTGACTATAAAGGTGCACTACGGGTATCTCTGAAAGTGTCTGTTGGGTTGGCACGAATCGAGACTGGGATTTGTCACTCCGTATGACGGAGAGGTATCTCTAGGCCCACTCGGTAAGACATCGTCGTAATGAGCTCAATGTGACTAAGGGTTGGTCACGGGATGATGTGTTATGCAACGAGTAAAGTGACTTGCCGGTAACGAGATTGAACGAGGTATTGGGATACGACGATCGAATCTCGGGCAAGTAATGTATCGATTGACAAAGGGAATTGTATACAGGATTGCTTGAATCCTCGACATCGTGGTTCATCCGATGAGATAATCATGGAACATGTGGGAGACAACATGGGTATCCAGATCCCGATGTTGGTTATTGGCCGGAGAGTTGTCTCGGTCATGTCTGCATGGTTCCCGAACCCGTAGGGTCTACACACTTAAGGTTCAATGACGCTAGGGTTATTAGGAAGATTTGTATGTGATTATTGAATGTTGTTCGGAGTCCCGGATGAGATCCTGGACGTCACGAGGAGTTCTAGAATAGTCCGGAGGTGAAGATTTATATATGGGAAGTCATCATACCGTCACCGGAAATATTCGGGGGTATACCGGTATTGTACCGGGACCACCGGAGGGGTTCCGGGGGTCCACCGAGAGGGTCCACCTGCCCCGGAGGGCTTTATGGGCTGTAGGTGGAAGGGAATCAGCCCCTAGTGGGCTGGGTGCCATTCCCCCTAGGGCCCATGCGCCTAGGGTTTGGGGGAACCCTAAAGGGGGGCGCCCCCCCCCCTTGCTTGGGGGGCAAGCCCCCTCCCCCTTGGCCGCCGCCCCCCTCTAGATCTCATCTAGAGGGGTCGGCCCCCTTCCCCCTTCTCCCTATAAATAGAGGGGCGAGGTGAGGGCTGCAGCAACACATCCAAGGTGCAGCCCCTCCCCTCCCCAACACCTCTCCTCCTCCGCGTGAGCTTGGCGAAGCCCTGCCGGAGAACTGCCACTCCATCACCACCACGTCGTCGTGCTGCTGTTGGAGCCTTCTTCCTCAACCTCTCCCTCCTCCTTGCTGGATCAAGGCACAGGAGACGTCACCGGGCTGCACGTGTGTTGAATGCGGAGGCACCGTTGTTCAGTGCTTAGATCGGATTGGGCCGCGATCTGAATCGCTACGTGTACGACTCCTCCAACCGCGTTCTTGCAACGCTTCCGACTCGCGATCTTCAAGGGTATGAAGATGCACTCCCCTCTCGTTGCTAGTTAATCCATAGATTAATCTTGGTGATGCATAGAAATTTTTTAATTTCTGCAATGATCCCCAATAGTGGCATCATGAGCTAGGTCTATGCGTAGTTTCTATGCACGAGTAGAACACAGGTTGTTGTGGGCGTCGATTTTGTCAATTTACTTGCCGTTACTAGTCTTATCTTGATTCGGCGGCATCGTGGGATGAAGCGGCCCGGACCGACCTTACACGTACGCTTACGTGAGACTGGTTCCACCGACTGGCATGCACTAGTTGCACAAGGTGGCTAGCGGGTGTCTGTCTCTCCCACTTTAGTCGGATCGGATTCGATGAAAAGGGTCCTTATGAAGGGTAAATAGAAATTGGCATATCACGTTGTGGTTTTGGCATAGGTAAGAAAAGTTCTTGCTAGAAACCTATAGCAGCCACGTAAAAACTTGCAACAACAATTAGAGGACGTCTAACTTGTTCTTGCAGCATATGTTGTGTGATGTGATATGGCCAAAAGGATGTGATGAATGATATATGTGATGTATGAGATTGATCATGTTCTTGTAATAGGAATCACGACTTGCATGTCGATGAGTATGACAACCGGCAGGAGCCATAGGAGTTGTCTTAATTTATTTATGACCTGCGTGTCAACATAAACGTCATGTGATTACTTTACTTTATTGCTAACCATTATCCATAGTAGTAGAAGTAATAGTTGGCGAGACAACTTCATGAAGACACAATGATGGAGATCATGATGATGGAGGTCATGGTGTCATGCTGGTGACAATGATGATCACGGCGCCCCGAAGATGGAGATTAAAAGGAGCAAAATGATATTGGTCTCATCATGTCACTATTTGATTGCATGTGATGTTTATCATGTTTTACATCTTATTTGCTTAGAACGACGGTAGCATAAATAAGATGATCCCTCACAATAATTTCAAGAAAGTGTTCCCCCTAACTGGGCACCGTTGCTAAGGTCCGTTGTTCCGAAGCACCACGTGATGATCGGGTGTGATAGGTTCTAACGTTCGCATACAATGGGTGTAAGCCAGATTTACACACGCAATACACTTAGGTTGACTTGACGAGCCTAGCATGTACAGACATGGCCTCGGAACACGGAAGACCGAAAGGTCGAACATGAGTCGTATAGAAGATACGATCAACATGAAGATGTTCACCGATGATGACTAGTCCGTCTCACGTGATGATCGGACATGGCCTAGTTGACTCGGATCATGTATCACTTAGATGACTAGATGGATGTCTATCTGAGTGGGAGTTCATTAAATAATTTGATTAGATGAACTTAATTATCATGAACATAGTTTAAAAATCTTTGTAATATCTCTTGTAGATCAAATGGCCCACGCTAATGTTGCCCTCAACTTCAACGCGTTCCTAGAGAAAAGCAAGCTGAAAGACGATGGCAGCAACTACAGGGACTGGGTCCGTAACCTGAGGATTATCCTCATAGCTGCAAGGAAAGCATATGTCCTTGATGCACCGCTAGGTGAAGCACCTGTTTTCCCAGCAGAACAAGACGTTATGAACGCCTGGCAGGCGCGCAGTGATGATTACTCCCTGGTTTAGTGCGGCATGCTTTACAGCTTGGAACCGGGGCTCCAAAAACGTTTTGAGCAACACAGAGCATATGAGATGTTCCAAGAGCTGAAAATGGTTTTCCAAGCTCATGCCCGGGTCGAGAGATATAAAGTCTCCTACAAGTTCTACAGTGTAAGATGGAGGAGAATAGTTCCGTCAGCAAGCACATACTCAAAATGTCTGGGTTGCACAACCGCTTGTCTCAGCTGGGAGTTAATCTCCCGGATGATGCGGTCGTTGACAGAATCCTTCAGTCGCTCCCACCTAGCTACAAGAGCTTTGTGATGAACTTCAATATGCAGGGGATGGAAAAGACCATTCCTGAGGTATATTCAATGCTGAAATCAGCGGAGGTGGAAATCAAAAAGGTACATCAAGTGTTGATGGTGAATAAGACCACCAAGTTCAAGAAAGGCAAGGGTAAAAAGAACTTCAAGAAGGACGGCAAGGGAGTTGCCGCACCCCGTAAGCAAGCTGTCGGGAAGAAGCCAAAGAATGGACCCAAGTCTGAGACTAAGTGCTTTTATTGCAAGGGAACCGGTCACTGGAAGTGGAACTGCCCCAAGTACTTAGCGGATAAGAAGGCCGGCAATGCCAAAGGTATATGTGATATACATGTTATTGATGTGTACCTAACCACCGCTCGTAGTAGCTCCTGGGTATTTGATACCGGTGCAGTTGCTCATATTTGTAACTCAAAACAGGAACTGCGGAATAAACGGAGACTGGCGAAGGACGAGGTGACGATGCGCGTCGGGAATGGTTCCAAGGTCGATGTGATCGCCGTCTGCACGCTACCTCTACATTTACCTACGGGGTTAGTTTCAAACCTCAATAATTGTTATTTAGTACCAGCTTTGAGCATGAACATTGTATCTGGATCTCGTTTAATGCGAGATGGCTACTCATTTAAATCTGAGAATAATGGTTGTTCTATTTATATGAGAGACATGTTTTATGGTCATGCCCCGCTGGTCAATGGTTTATTCTTATTTAATCTCGAACATGATGTTACACATATTCATAGTGTGAATGCCAAAAGATGTAAGGTTGATAATGATAGTCCCACATACTTGTGGCATTGCCGCCTTGGTCACATTGGTGTCAAACGCATGAAGAAACTCCATGCAGATGGACTTTTGGAGTCTCTTGATTATGAATCATTTGACACGTGCGAACCATGCCTCATGGGTAAAATGACCAAGACTCCATTCTCCGGAACAATCGAGCGAGCAACCAACTTATTGGAAATCATACATACTGATGTGTGTGGTCCAATGAGTGTTGAGGCTCGTGGTGGCTATCCTTATGTTCTCATCCTCACTGATGACTTGAGTAGATATGGGTATGTCTACTTAATGAAACACAAGTCTGAGACCTTTGAAAAGTTCAAGGAATTTCAGAGTGAGGTTGAGAATCAACATGACAGGAAAATCAAGTTCTTACGATCAGATCGTGGGGGAGAATATTTGAGTCACGAATTTGGCACGCACTTAAGGAAATGCGGAATTGTTTCACAACTCACGCCGCCTGGAACACCTCAGTGTAATGGTATGTCCGAACGTCGTAATCGCACTCTATTGGATATGGTACGATCTATGATGTCTCTTACCGATCTACCGCTGTCATTTTGGGGTTATGCTATAGAGACTGCCGCATTCACTTTAAATAGGGCTCCATCAAAATCCGTTGAGACGACACCGTATGAATTTTGGTTTGCTAAGAAACCTAAGCTGTCGTTTCTGAAAGTTTGGGGATGCGATGCTTATGTCAAGAAACTTCAACCTAAAAAGCTCAAACCCAAATCGGAAAAATGTGTCTTCATAGGATACCCTAAAGAAACTATTGGGTATACCTTCTACCTCAGATCCGAAGGCAAGATATTTGTTGCCAAGAATGGATCCTTTCTAGAGAAAGAGTTTCTCTCGAAAGAAGTAAGTGGGAGGAAAGTAGAACTTGATGAAGTATTGCCTCTTGAACCGGAGAGTGGCGCAGCTCAAGAAAATGTTCCTGAGGTGCCTGCACCGACTAGAGAGGAAGTTAATGATGATGATCATGAAACTTCAGATCAAGTTGCTACTGAACTTCATAGGTCCACAAGGACACGTTCCGCACCAGAGTGGTACGACAACCCTTTCCTGGAAATCATGTTGTTAGACAATGGTGAAACTTCTAACTATGAAGAAGCGATGGCGGGTCCAGATTCCCACAAATGGCTGGAAGCCATGAAATCCGAGATAGGATCCATGTATGAAAACGAAGTATGGACTTTGACTGACTTGCCCGATGAACGGCGAGCCATAGAAAATAAATGGATCTTTAAGAAGAAGACAGACGCGGATGGTAATGTGACCATCTATAAGGCTCGGCTTGTCGCTAAGGGTTATCGACAAGTTCAAGGGGTTGACTACAATGAGACTTTCTCACCCGTAGCGAAGCTGAAGTCCGTACGAATCATGTTAGCAATTGCCGCATTCTATGATTATGATATATGGCAAATGGACGTCAAAACATCATTCCTTAATGGTTTCCTTAAGGAAGAATTGTTTATGATGTAGCCGGAAGGTTTTGTCGATCCTAAGAATGTTGACAAGGTTTGCAAGCTCCAACGCTCAATCTATGGGCTGGTGCAAGCCTCTTGGAGTTGGAACATTCGATTTGATGAGATGATCAAAGCGTTTGGGTTTACGCAGACTTATGGAGAAGCCTGTGTTTACAAGAAAGTGAGTGGGAGCTCTATAGCATTTCTCATATTATATGTGGATGACATACTATTGATGGGAAATGATATAGAATTCTTAGAAAGCATAAAGGCCTACTTGAACAAGTGTTTTCCAATGAAGGACCTTGGAGAAGCTGCTTATATATTAGGCATCAAGATCTATAGAGATAGATCAAGACGCCTCATTGGTCTTTCACAAAGTACGTACCTTGACAAGATATTGAAGAAGTTCAATATGGATCAGTCCAAGAAGGGGTTCTTGCCTGTATTGCAAGGTATGAGATTGAGCACGGCTCAATGCCCGACCATGGCAGAAGATAGAGAAAAGATGAGTGTCGTCCCCTATGCCTCGGCCATAGGGTCTATTATGTATGCCATGTTGTGTACCAGACCTGATGTAAACCTTGCCGTGAGTTTGGTAGGAAGGTATCAAAGTAATCCCGGCATGGAACACTGGACAGCGGTCAAGAATATCCTAAAGTACCTGAAAAGGACTAAGGATATGTTTCTCGTTTATGGAGGTGACGAAGAGCTCGTCGTAAAGGGTTGCGTCGATGCTAGCTTCGACACAGATCTAGATGACTCTAAGTCACAAACCGGATACGTGTATATTTTGAATGGTGGGGCAGTCAGCTGGTGTAGTTGCAAGCAAAGCGTCGTGGCGGGATCTACATGTGAAGCGGAGTACATGGCAGCCTCATATGCAGCACAAGAAGCAATCTGGATGAAGGAGTTCATTACCGACCTAGGAGTTATTCCCATAGCATCGGGCCCGATGACTCTCTTCTGTGACAACACTGGAGCTATTGCCCTTGCCAAGGAGCCCAGGTTTCACAGGAAGACCAGGCATGTCAAGCGTCGCTTCAACTCCATTCGTGAAAATGTTCAAATGGAGACATAGATATTTGTAAAGTGCATACGGACCTGAATGTCGCAGATTCGTTAACTAAACCTCTTACTCGAGAAAAACATGATCAACACCAGAACTCTATGGGTGTTCGATTCATCATAATGTAACTAGATTATTGACTCGAGTGCAAGTGGGAGACTGTTGGAAATATGCCCTAGAGGCAATAATAAAATTGTTATTATTATATTTTCTTGTTCATGATAATTGTCTACTGTTCATTCTATAATTGTGTTATCCGGAAATTGTAATACATGTGTGAATACATAGACCACAACATGTCCCTAGTGAGCCTCTAGTTGACTAGCTCGTTGATCAATAGATGGTTACGGTTTCCTGACCGTGGACATTGGATGTCATTGATAATTGGATCACATCATTAGGAGAATGATGCGATGGACAAGACCCAATCCTAAGCATAGCGCAAGATCGTGTAGTTCGTCTGCTAAAGCTTTTCTAATGTCAAGTATGTTTTCCTTAGACCATGAGATTGTGCAACTCCCGGATACTGTAGGATTACTTTGGGTGTGCCAAACGTCACAATGTAACTAGGTGACTATAAAGGTGCACTACGGGTATCTCTGAAAGAGTCTGTTGGGTTGGCACGAATCAAGACTGGGATTTGTCACTCCGTATGACGGAGAGGTACCTCTGGGCCCACTCGGTAAGACATCATCGTAATGAGCTCAATGTGACTAAGGGTTGGTCACGGGATGATGTGTTACGCAACGAGTAAAGTGACTTGCCGGTAACGAGATTGAACGAGGTATTGGGATACCGACGATCAAATCTCGGGCAAGTAACGTACCAATTGACAAAGGGAACTGTATACAGGATTGCTTGAATCCTCGACATCGTGGTTCATCCGATGAGATCATCGTGGAACATGTGGGAGCCAACATGGGTATCCAGATCCCGCTGTTGGTTATTGGCCGGAGAGTTGTCTCGGTCATGTCTGCATGGTTCCTGAACCCGTAGGGTCTACACACTTAAGGTTCAATGACGCTAGGGTTATTAGGAAGATTTGTATGTGATTACTGAATGTTGTTCGGAGTCCCGGATGAGATCTTGGACGTCACGAGGAGTTCTGGAATAGTCCGGAGGTGAAGATTTATATATGGGAAGTCATCATACCATCACCGGAAATATTCGGGGGTATACCGGTATTGTACCGGGACCACCGGAGGGGTTCCGGGGGTCCACCGGGAGGGTCCACCTGCCCGGAGGGCTTTATGGGTTGTAGGTGGAAGGGAATCAGCCCCTAGTGGGCTGGGCGCCATTCCCCATAGGGCCCATGTGCCTAGGGATTGGGGGAACCCTAAAGGGGGTGCCCCCCTTGCTTGGAGGGCAAGGCCCCTCCCCCTTGCCCCCCCCCTCTAGATCTCATCTAGAGGGGTCGGCCCCCTTCCACCTTCTCCCTATAAATAGAGGGGCAAGGGGAGGGCTGCAGCAACACATCCAAGGCGCAGCCCCTCCCCTCCCCAACACCTCTCCTCCTCCGCGTGAGCTTGGCAAAGCCCTGCCGGAGAACTGCCACTCCATCACCACCACGCCGTCGTGATGCTGTTGGAGCCTTCTTCCTCAACCTCTCCCTCCTCCTTGCTGGATCAAGGAGCGGGAGACGTCACCAGGCTGCACATGTGTTGAATGCAGAGGCATCGTTGTTCAGTGCTTAGATCGGATTCGGCTGCGATCTGAATCGCTACGTGTACGACTCCTCCAACTGCGTTCTTGCAATGCTTCCGATTCGCGATCTTCAAGGGTATGAAGATGCAATCCCCTCTCATTGCTAGTTACTCCATAGATTGATCTTGGTGATGCGTAGAAAATTTTTAATTTCTGCAACGATCCCCAACAACGACAGGGGCGCCGACGGCTGCGGGGGCACCCGCGGTAGTGACAGGGGCCGCGGTGCCAGTCACGGGGGCCACGGCGGCTGCAGCAGGGGCCACGGCAGCAGCGGTGCTAGCCGAGCCGGCGGTCAAGGGGGCGACGAGCGAGGAGGATGCCGATCCCGTCGCCGGAGTGGTGGCGCCAGCCGGGGTTGCGGGCAGAGTACCCACCGTCTCAACCTCGTAGGAGGGAGACGGGGATCCAGGGGCCTGGTCAGACTCAACCTCTGGGGAGGGAGTCGAAAAACCGGGTGGTGGTGGCAGAAGGCTGTTGTGGAACGCAGTATTTCAAAAAAATTACCTACGATCACGCAAGATATTTCTAGGAGATGCATAGCAACTAAGGGGAGAGTGTGTCTAGGTACCCTCGTAGACCGAAAGCGGAAGCGTTTAGTAATGCGGTTGATGTAGTCAAACGTCTTCGCGATCCAACCGATCCAAGTACCGAACGCAGGACACCTCCGCGATCAGCACACGTTCATCTTGATGACGTCCCTCGAACTCTTGATCCAGTTGAGGCCGAGGGAGAGTTCCGTCAGCACAACGGCATGGTGACGGTGATGATGAAGTTACTAACGCAGGGCTTTGCCTAAGCACTACAACAATATGACCGGGGTGTGTAACTGTGGAGAGGGCACTGCACACGGCTAAAAGATCAACTTGTGTCTCTTTGGGGTGCCCCTGCCTCCGTATATAAAGGAGGGAGAGGGAGGGGCAGCCGGCACTAGTGGGGCGCGCCAAGGTGTGGAGTCCTACTAGGACCCCCTAGTCCTAGTAGGATTCCACCTCCCACATGTAGTAGGAAAGGGGGAAGGGAGAAGGAGAAGGAAAGGGGGGCCCTTCTCCTGGTCCTAATCGGCCTCCTGCCCAAGGGGGGCGCACCAGCCCCTGGTGGGCTGGTGTGCTTCCCTCTTATGACCCATAAGGCCCATAACTTCTCCCGGGGGGTTCCGGTAACCTCCCGGTACTCCGAAAAAATGCCCGAACCACTCAGAACCATTCCGGTGTCCAAATGCAACCTTCCAATATATGAATATTCACCTCTCGACCATTTCGAGACTCCTCGTCATGTCCGTGATCTCATCCGGGACTCTGAACAAGCTTCGGTCATCAAATCACATAAACTCGTAATACAAATCGTCATCGAATGTTAAGCATGCGGACCCTACGGGTTCGAGAACTATGTAGACATGACCGAGACACATCTCCGGTCAATAACCAATAGCAGAACCTGGATTCTCGTATTGTCTCCTACATATTCTACGAAGATGTTTATCGGTCAAACCACATAACAACATATGTTGTTCCCTTTGTCATCGGTATGTTACTTGCACGAGATTCGATCGTCGGTATCATCATACCTAGTTCAATCTAGTTATCGGCGAGTCTCTTTACTCATTCCATAATACATCATCCCACAACTAACTCATTAGTCACATTGCTTGCAAGGCTCATAGTGATGTGCATTACCGAGAGGGTCTAGAGATACCTCTCGACATTCAGAGTGACAAATCCTAATCTCGATCTATGCCAACTCAATAAACACCATCGAAGACACCTGTAGAGCATCTTTATAATCACCCTGTTACATTGTGATGTTTGATAGCACACTAAGTGTTCCTATGGTATTTGGGAGTTGCATAATCTCATAGTCATAGGAACATGTATAAGTCATGAAGAAAGCAATAGCAATAAACTAAACGATCATAGTGCTAAGCTAATGGATGGGTCTTGTCCATCACATCATTCTCTAATGATGTGATCATGTTCATCAAATGACAACACATGTCTATGGTCAGGAAACATAACCATCTTTGATTAACAAGCTAGTCAAGTAGAGGCATACTAGGAACACTCTGTTTTGTCTATGTATTCACACATGTAGTAAGTTTCCGGTTACTACAATTCTAGCATGAATAATAAACATTTATCATGATATAAGGAAAAATAAATAACAACTTTATTATTGCCTCTAGGGCATATTTCCTTCAGTCTCCCACTTGCACTAGAGTCAATAATCTAGTTGACATCGTCATGTGATTTAACACCAATAGTTCACATCTTTATGTGATTAGTTCACATCTCCATGTGACTAATACCCAAAGGGTTTACTAGAGTGAATAATCTAGTTCACATCACTAGGTGATTAACATCCAAAGAGTACTAAGGTGTGATCATGTTTTGCTTATGAGAGAAGTTTAGTCAACATGTCTGCCACATTCAGAGCCATATGTATTTTGCAAATTTTCTACGTCTGCAATGCTCTGCACGGATCTACTCTAGCTAATTGCTCCCACTTTCAATATGTATCTAGATTGGGACTTAGAGTCATCCGAATCGGTGTAAAAGCTTGCATTTACGTAATTCTTTATGATGAACTCTTTATCACCTCCATAACCGAGAAATATCCCCTTAGTCTTCTAAGGATAATTTTGACCGTTGTCTAGTGATCCACTCCTGGATCAATATCATACCCTCTTTCCAAACTCATGGCAAGGTACACAACATAGCATACTTTATAGAACCTATGGCTGAGGCATAGGGAATGACTTTCATTCTCTTTATATTTCCTGTCGTGGTCGTATTTTGAGTCTTACTCAACTTCACACCTTGCAATACAGGCAAGAACTCCTTCTTTGACTGTTCCATTTTGAACTACTACAAAATCTTGTCAATGTATATACTCATTGAAAAATCTTATCAAGCGTCTTGATCTATCTCTATAGATCTTGATGCCCAATATGTAAGCAGCTTCACCGAGGTATTTCTTTGAAATACTCCTTTCAAACACTCCTTTAATGCTTTCCAAAAAATTCTACATCATTTCCGATCAACAATATGTCATTCACATATACCTATCAGAAATGTTGTAGTGCTCCCACTCACTTTCTTGTAAATACAGGCTTCACCGGAAGTCTGTAAGAAACTATATGCTTTGATCAACTCATCAAAGCGTATATTCCAACTCTGAGATGCTTGCACCAGTCCATAGATGGATTGATGGAGCTTGCACATTTTGTTAGAACCTTTAGGATTGTTAAAACCTTCTGGTTGCATCATATACAAGTCTTCTTCAATAAATCCATGAAGGAATACAGTTTTGACATCCATTTGCCAGATTTCATAAAATGCGGCAACTACTGACATGATTCGGACAAACTTTTAAGCATCGATATGAGTGAGAAAATCTCATCATAGTCAACACCTTGAACTTGTCGAAAACCTTTTGCGGCAATTCGAGCTTTGTAGATAGTAACACTACTATCAATGTTCGTCTTCCTCTTGAAGATCCATTTATTCTCAATGGCTCGCCGATCAACAGGCAAGTCAATCAAAGTCCATAATCTGTTCTCACACATGGATCTCATCTCAGATTTCATGGCCTCAAGCCATTTCACAAAATCTAGGCTCATCATCGCTTCCTCATAGTTCGTAGGTTTGTCATGGTCTAGTAACATGACTTCTAGAAAAGGATTGCCGTACCATTCTGGTGCGGACCGTACTCTGGTTGACCTACGAGGTTCGGTAGTAACTTGACCTGAAGTTTTATGATCATCATCATTAGCTTCCTTACTAATTGGTGTAGGAATCACTGGAACTGATTTCTGTGATGAACCACTTTCAAATTTGGGAGAAGGTACAATTACCTCATCAAGTTCTACTTTCCTCCCACTCACTTCTTTCGAGAGAAACTCCTTCTCTAGAAAGGATCCATTCTTAGCAACGAATATCTTACCTTCGGATCTGTGATAGAAGGTGTACCCAACAGTCTCCTTTGGGTATCCTATGAAGACACATTTCTACGATTTGGGTTCGAGTTTATCAGTTTGAAACTTTTTCACATAAGCATCGCAACCCCAAACTTTAAGAAACGACAACTTTGGTTTGTTGCCAAACAATAGTTCATACGGTGTCATCTCAATGGATGTAGATGGTGCCCTATTTAACGTGAATGCAGTTGTCTCTAATGCATAACCCCTAAAACGATAGTGGTAAATCGGTAAGAGACATCATAGATTGCACCATATCTAATAAAGTACGGTATGACGTATGGACACACCATTACGCTGTGGTGTTCCAGGTGGCGTGAGCTGTGAAACTATTCCACATTGTTTCAAATGAAGACCAAACTCATAACTCAAATATTCACTTCCACGATCAGATCGTAGAAACTTTATTTTTGTGTTACGATGATTTTCCACTTCACTCTGAAATTCTTTGAACTTTTCAAATGTCTTAGACTTATGTTTCATTAGTAGATATACCCATATCTGCTCAAATCATCTATGAAGGTGAGAAAATAACGATACCAGCCGCGAGCCCCAACACTCAACGGACCGCATACATCAGTATGTATTATTTCCAATAAGTTAGTTTCTCGCTCCATTGTTCCGGAGAACGGAGTCTTAGTCATCTTGCCCATGAGGCATGGTTCGCAAGCATCAAGTGATTCCAAAAGTCCATCAGCATGGAGTTTCTTCATGCGCTTTACACCAATATGACCTAAACGGCAGTGCCACAAATAAGTTGCACTATCATTATTAACTTTGCATCTTTTGGCTTCAATATTATGAATATGTGTATCACTATGATCGAGATTCAATAAACCATTCACTTTGGGTGTATGACCATATAAGGTTTTATTCATGTAAGCAGAATAACAATTATTCTTTGACTTAAATGAATAAATGTATTGCAATAAACATGATCCAATCATTTTATGCTCAACGCAAACACCAAATAACATTTATCTTAAGTTCAACACTAATCCCGAAGGTAAAGGGAGTGTGCGATGGTGATCTTATCAACCTTGAAATCACTTCCAACACATATCGTCACCTCACCCTCAACTAGTCTATGTTCATTTTGTAACTCCTGTTTCAAGTTACTAATCATAGCAACTGAACCGGTATCTACCCAGGGGCTACTCTGAACACTAGTAAAGTACACATCAATAACATGTATATCATATATGCTTTTGTTCACTTTGCCATCCTTCTTATCCTCCAAGTATATGGGGTAGTTCCGATTCCAGTGACCATTTCCTTTGTAGTAGAAGCACTCAGTTTCAGGCTTGGGTCTAGCTTTGGGCTTCTTCATGGGATTGGCAACTTGTTTGCCATTCTTCTTGAAGTTCCCTTTCTTTCTCTTGCCCTTTTACTTGAAATAGTGGTCTTTTCAACCATCAACATTGTATGCTTTTCTTGATTTCTACCTTCACCGATTTCAGCATCACGAAGAGCTCGGGAATCGTTTTCGTCATCCCTTGCATATTATAGTTCATCAAGAAGTTCTAGTAACTTGGTGACAGTGACTAGAGAACTCTGTCAATCGCTATCTTATCTGGAAGATTAACTCCCACTTGATTCAAGTGATTGTAGTACTCAGACATTCTGAGCACATGCTCACTGGTTGAGCTATTCTCCTCCATCTTGTAGGAAAAAGACTTGTCAGAGGTCTCATACCTCTTGAATCAGGCATGAGTCTGAAATACCAATTTCAGCTCTTGGAACATCTTATATGCTCCATGGAGTTCAAAACATTTTTTGAGGTCCCGGTTCTAAGCCGTAAAGCATGGTGCACTAAACTATCAAGTAGTCATCATACCGAGCTTGCCAAATGTTCATAACATCTACATTTGTTCCTGTATTGGGTCTGTCACCTAGCAGTGCATCAAGGACATAATTCTTCTCTGCAGCAATGAGGATAATCCTCATATCACGGACCAAGTCCTCAACATTGCTACTATCATCTTTCAACTTATTTTTCTCTAGGAACATATCAAAAATAAACGGGGAACTACATCACACGCTATTGATCTACAACATAATTTGTAAATACTATCAGGACTAAGTTCATGATAAATTAAAGTTCAATTTAGTAATATTACTTCAGAATTCCCACTTAGATAGACATCTCTCTAGTCATCTAAATGATCACGTGATCCATATCAACTAAACCATGTCCAATCATCACGTGAGATGGAGTAGTTTTCAATGGTGAACATCACTATGTTGATCATATCTACTATATGATTCACGCTCGAACTTTCGGTCTCAGTGTTCGGAGGCCATATCTGCATATGCTAGGCTCGTCAAGTTTAACCCGAGTATTCTGCATGCGCAAAAATGGCTTGCACCCGTTGTATGTGAACGTAGAGCTTATCACACCTGATCATCACGTGGTGTCTCGGCACGACGAACTGTAGCAACGGTGCATACTCAGGGAGAACACTTATACCTTGAAATTTAGTGAGAGATCATCTTATAATGCTACCGCCGCACTAAGCAAAATAAGATGCATAAAAGATAAACATCACATGCAATCAAAATAAGTGATATGATATGGCCATCATCATCTTGTGCCTTTGATCTCCATCTCCAAAGCACCATCATGATCACCATCGTCACCGGCTTGACACCTTAATCTCCATCGTAGCATCGTTGTCGTCCCGCCAACTATTGCTTCTCCGACTATCGGTACCGCTTAGTGATAAAGTAAAGAAATTACATGGCGATTGCATTTCATACAATAAAGTGAAAACCACATGGCTCCTTCCAGTTGCCGATAACTGCTACAAAACATGATCATCTCATACAAAAATTTATATATCATCATGTCTTGACCATATCACATCACAACATGCCCTGCAAAAACAAGTTAGACGTCCTCTACTTTGTTGTTGCAAGTTTTACGTGGCTGCTACGGGCTTCTAGCAAGAACCGTTCTTACCTACGCATCAAAACCACAACGATTTTTCGTCAAGTGTGTTGTTTTAACCTTCAACAAGGACCGGGCGTAGTCAAACTCGATTCAACTAAAGCTGGAGAAGCAGACACCCACTAGCCACTGATAACCCACAAGTATAGGGGATCGCAACAGTTTTTGATAAGTAAGAGTGTCGAACCCAACGAGGATCTAAAGGCAGAACAAATATTCCCTCAAGTTCTATTGACCACCGATAAAACTCTACGCACGCTTGACGTTCGCTTTACCTAGAACAAGTATGAAACTAGAAGTACTTTGTAGGTGTTTTTGGATAGGTTTGCAAGATAATAAAGAGCATGTAAATAAAAAGTAGGGGCTGTTTAGATAAAGACACAACTAAGTTAGTTTTAGGAGAGAGTTTTTTGTTACGAGAAAGTTATTTGTCCCTAGGCAATCGATAACTAGACCGGTAATCATTATTGCAATTTTATTTGAGGGAGAGGCATAAGCTAACATACTTTCTCTACTTGGATCATATGCACTTATGATTGGAACTCTAGCAAGCATCCGCAACTACTAAAGATCATTAAGGTAAAACCCAACCATAGCATTAAAGCATCAAGTCCTCTTTATCCCATATGCAACAACCCCCTTACTCGGGTTTGTGTTTCAGTCACTCACGCAACCCACTATAAGCGAATCATGAACGTATTGCAACACCCTACAGCGGGGATCCCTCACGCTTGCGCGACACAGAGAGCACCATAGGACAGCACCAATAATAAAACATGCAACTCAAACCAATCTTGATCATCAAATAGCCTATAGGACAAAACGGATCTACTCAAACATCATAGGATAGCCATACATCATTGGGAAATAATATATAGCGTTGAGCACCATGTTTAAGTAGAGATTACAGCGAGTAAGAGAGAGGTTACACCGCTGCATAGAGGGGGGGAAGAGTTGGTGATGATGGTGGTGAAGTTGTTGGTGAAGATTGCGGTGATGATGGGCCCCGGTGGCACTCCGGCGCCACCGGAAGTGAGGGGGAGAGAGCCCCCCTTCTTCTTCTTCTTCTTCCTTGACCTCCTCCCTAGATGGGAGAAGGGTTTCCCCTTTGGTCCATGGCCTCCATGGCACGGGAGGGGCGAGAGCCCCTCCGAGATTGGATCTGTCTCTCTGTCTCTCTCTGTTTCTGCGTTCTCAAATTCTGCCCTTTCACTGTTTCTTATATTCCTGGAGATTCGTAACTCCGATTGGGCTGAAATTTTAACATGATCTCTATTCGGATATTAGCTTTCTTGCGGCGAAAGAAGGGCCTCAACCGCCTTAGGGGGTGGCCACGAGGGTCAGGGGCGCGCCCCCTGCCTCGTGGCCCCCTCGGGCATCGTCTCGCGTGGATTTTTCTTCCCAAAACTCATATATATTCCAAAAAAACTATCTGTCAGTTTTTATCCCGTTTGGACTCTGTTTGATATGGATATTCTGCGAAACAAAAAACAAGCAACAAACAGGAACTGGCACTGGGCACTGGATCAATATGTTAGTCCCAAAAATAGTATAAAAAGTTGTTAAAAGTATATGAAAGTTGTAGAATATTGGCATGGAACAATCAAAAATTATAGATACGACGGAGACGTATCAGCATCCCCAAGCTTAATTCCTGCTCGTCCTCGAGTAGGTAAATGATAAAAAAGATAATTTTTGATGTGGAATGCTACCTAGCATAATCTTGATCACATATCTAATCATGGCATGAATATTAAGACACGAGTGATTCAAAGCAATAGTCTATCATTTGACATAAAAACAATAATACTTCAAGCCTACTAATAAAGCAATCATGTCTTTTCAAAATAACATGGCCAAAGAAAGTTATCCCTACAAAATCATATAGTCTGGCTATGCTCCATCTTCACCACACAAAATATTCACATCATGCACAACCCCGATGACAAGCCAAGCAATTGTTTCATACTTTTGACGTTCTCAAACCTTTTCAACTTTCACGCAATACATGAGCGTGAGCCATGGACATAGCACTATAGGTGGAATAGAATGGTGGTTGTGGAGAAGACAAAAAGGAGAAGATAGTCTCACATCAACTAGGCATATCAACGGGCTATGGAGATGCCCATCAATAGATATCAATGTGAGTAAGTAGGGATAGCCATGCAACGGATGCACTAGAGCTATAAGTGTATGAAAGCTCAAACTGGAAACTAAGTGGGTGTGCATCCAACTTGCTTGCTCATGAAGACCTCGGGCATTTGAGGAAGCCCATCATCGGAATATACAAGCCAAGTTCTATAATGAGAATTCCCACTAGTATATGAAAGTGATAACTCAAGAGACTCTCTATATGAAGAACACGGTGCTACTCTGAAGCACAAGTGTGGTAAAAGGATAGTAACATTGCCCCTTCTCTCTTTTTCTCTCATTTTTTTATTATTTTCTCTTTTTTGGCCTTCTCTTTTTTTGGCCTTTCTCTTTTTTTATATTTTTTTATTTTATTTTGTTTTTGTCCGGAGTCTCATCCCGACTTGTGGGGAAATCATAGTCTCCATCATCCTTTCCTCACTGGGGCAATGCTCTAATAATGATGATCATCACACTTTTATTTACTTACAACTCGATACTAGAACAAAGATATGACCCTATATGAATGCCTCCGGCGGTGTACCGGGATGTGCAATGATCTAGCGTAGCAATGACATCAAAAAAGGACAAGCCATGAAAACATCATGCTAGCTATCTTACGATCACGCAAAGCAATATGACAATGAATGCTCAAGTCATGTATATGATGATGATGGAAGTTGCATGGCAATATATCTCGGAATGGCTATGGAAATGCCATGATAGGTAGGTATGGCGTCTGTTTTGAGGAAGGTATATGGTGGGTTTAAGGTACCGGCGAAAGTTGCGTGATACTAGAGAGGCTAGCAATGGTGGAAGGGTGAGAGTGCGTATAATCCATGGACTCAACATTAGTCATAAAGAACTCACATACTTATTGCAAAAGTATATTAGCTATCGAAACAAAGTACTACGCGCATGCTCCTAGGGGGATAGATTGGTAGGAAAAGACCATCGCTCGTCCCCGACCGCCACTCATAAGGAGGAAAACCAATAAATACCTCATGCTCCGACTTCGTTACATAACGGTTCACCATACGTGCATGCTACGGGAATCACAAACCTCAACACAAGTATTTCTACTAATCCACAACTACCCACTAGCATGACTCTAATATCACCATCTTTATATCGCAAAACTATTGCAAGGAATCAAACATATCATATTCAGTGATCTACAAGTTTTATGTAGGATTTTATGACTAACCATGTGAATGACCAGTTCCTGTCATCTCTCTAAATAGATATAAGTGAAGCTAGAGAGTTTAATTCTTTCTACAAAAGATATGCCCACGCTCTAACAAATATAAGTGAAGCAAAAGAGCATTCTACAAATGGCGGTTTTCTATGTAAAGAGAAACAGGCAATCCAAACTTCAAATGATATAAGTGAAGCACATGAAGCATTCTATAAAGCCATACTCAAAAGATATAAGTGAAGTGCATAGAGCATTCTATAAATCAACCAAGGACTATCTCATACCAGCATGGTGCATAAAAGAAAAATGAAAACTAAATGCAAAAGACGCTCCAAGATTGCACATATCGCATGAACGAAACGAATCCGAAAACATACCGATACTTGTTGAAGAAAGAGGGGATGCCTTCCGGGGCATCCCCAAGCTTAGACGCTTGAGTCTCCTTGAATATTTACTTGGGGTGCCTCGGGCATCCCCAAGCTTGAGCTCTTGCCTCTCTTCCTTCTTCTCACATCGAGACCTTCTCGATCATCGAACACTTCATCCACACAAAACTTCAACAGAAAACTCGGTAAGATCCGTTAGTATAATAAAGCAAATCACTACTCTAAGTACTGTTGCAAACCAATTCATATTTTGTTTTTGCATTGTGTCTACTGTAATATAACTTTTTCATGGCTTAATCCACTGATATAAATTGATAGTTTCATCAAAACAAGCAAACTATGCATCAAAAACAGAATCTGTCTAAAACAGAACAGTCTGTAATAATCTGAACATTCACCATACTTATGATACTTGAAAAATTCTACCAAAATTAGGAAAAATAAACAATTTGTATATAAAGACAGTGCAAAAAGAATCAGAACCATTTGACGGTCCAGCTAAAAATGTAAAATCGCGCACTACAGCCAAAGTTTCTGTCCTGCACCGTACAGACCATCAAGCAAATGTAAACATCCTAAAGGCAACCTTGCCACATTATTTTTATGATACAATGGAATTGTACAAGGGGATAATTATTTTTGTTGAAAAGTTTCTGTAATCAAGATTCACAAAGTTGCCGTGAGCATGAACAAAGTTCAAGGAGCTCTCCCACTTCAACAATGCTTGTCTTTCTCACTTTCACTTTCCTTTTTGAAAAAGTTTTGGGTTCCCCTCTTTATTTTTGTTGTTTTTAAACTATATGAAAGCACTCAACAGAAATAAATGACTCTCTAAAACTTCCGGGTTGTCTCCCTGGCAGCGCTTTCTTTAAAGCCATTAAGCTAGGCATATAGTGCTCAAGTAGTGAATCCACCCGGATCCCAAGGTATATCAAAGCCAATTTTTATTAACAATGATTTGTAATTTAATAGTGAGCACAAAGTAACATATATCATGCAACAACGAAGTCTAACTCTCTTCCTATGCATCGGCATGTCATAAAAGAACAATTCATGCACACAAAGTAAAGGCCAATGCATAGTATAAACAGTTTCTTGCAATTTTATCATGTGGGAAACATAGAGAGGTGGAGATATAGTTCCTCTCTCATAATAATTGCAAGTAGGAGCAGCAAGCACATGCATATTATATTCATCAAAATCATCATGTGCAAGGTATAAAGGCAACCCATCAATATAATCCTTAATAAGGGTAAACTTCTCCGATATAGTGTAGTTGGGAGAATTCAAAAAGATAATAGGACTATCATGCGTGGGTGCAATAGCAACAATTTCATGTTTAACATAAGGAACTATAGCAAGTTCATCTCCATAAGCATAATTCATATTGGCATCTTGGCCACAAGCATAGCAAGCATCATCAAAAAGGGATATTTCAAAAGAATCAACGGGATCATAGCAATTATCATAGCATTCATCCTTCGGTAAGCATGAAGGGAAATTAAACAATGTATGAGTTGAAGAGTTACTCTCATTAGAAGGTGGGCACGGGTGATCAATCCACTCTTCCTCCTTTTGTTCTTCGCTCTCCTCCTCATCTTTTTCATCCAATGAGCTCACAGTTTCATCAACTTCTTCTTCCATAGATTCCTGCAAAATATTAGTCTCTTCTTGGACAGCGGAGACTTACTCAATAAGTGCATTAATATCAGAATTGTATTCATAATTCTCATAGCAATATTTAAGGAGAGCTAAATTTTCAGGTCTATAAACCGAATCATCAAAATCTTCAAACTCTTTAAACATAGATTCAATTTCATAAGCACCCATAAAAGCAACAAATTCTTCTATTTGTTCCACATCATAGTAATCATATATACCATTAGCATAAGAAGCTAAGGTTTTATTATCATTAAATTCGCATAAAAAGGGAAGGTGTGGAGCCTTCATCCTAGAGCAACAAGTATAATCATATCTCAAGCATAGTTGCCTAGCATACCAATTCAATATATGAATTTGATCCCATAATAGTTTCCCTTTTTGTGTCAAGCGGTAATCCCTAAAGTATTCACGTTGATCCAACGTTACTCCCATCACATAATTGAATGGGGTTTTCTCAGGATTATTAAAGTAGTACATAATATCTTTCACATAACCAGCATCGAGGGTTTTAGGAGGTTCCCCATCTCCATGAGCAGAAAGTACACCTAATTTTTTTGGTATTTCGTGTTCCATATCCATAACTAAAGATAAAGAACAACTAAGAACAGCAAATAAAAATTACTTAGTGATAAAGCAAAGAAGCACACACGAGAATATTCACCCCACGTTATTCCTCCCCGGCAACGGCGCCAGAAAAAGGTCTTGATAACCCACAAGTGTAGGGGATCGTAACAGTTTTCGATAAGTAAGAGTGTCGAACCCAATGAGGAGCTAAAGGCGGAACAAATATTCCCTCAAGTTCTATCGACCACCGATACAATTCTACGCACGCTTGACGTTCGCTTTACCTAGAACAAGTATGAAACTAGAAGTACTTTGTAGGTGTTGTTGGATAGGTTTGCAAGATAATAAAGAGCATGTAAATAAAAAGTAGGGGCTGTTTAGATAAAGACACAACTAAGTTAGTTTTAGTAGAGAGCTTTTTGTTACGAGAAAGTTATTTGTCCTTAGGCAATCGATAACTAGACCGGTAATCATTATTGCAATTTTATTTGAGGGAGAGGCATAAGCTAACATACTTTCTCTACTTGGATCATATGCACTTATGATTGGAACTCTAGCAAGCATCCGCAACTACTAAACATCATTAAGGTAAAACCCAACCATAGCATTAAAGCATCAAGTCCTCTTTATCCCATACGCAACAACCCCCTTACTCGGGTTTGTGTTTCAGTCACTCACGCAACCCAATATAAGCGAATCATGAACGTATTGCAACACCCTACAGCGGGGATCCCTCATGCTTGTGCGACACGGAGAGCACCATAGGACAGCACCAATAATAAAACATGCAACTCAAACCAATCTTGATCATCAAATAGCCCATAGGACAAAACGGATCTACTCAAGCATCATAGGATAGCCATACATCATTGGGAAATAATATATAGCGTTGAGCACCATGTTTAAGTAGAGATTACAGCGAGTAAGAGAGAGGTTACACCGCTGCATAGAGGGGGGAAGAGTTGGTGATGATGGTGGTGAAGTTGTTGGTGAAGATTGCGGTGATGATGATGGGCCCCGGTGGCACTCCGCCGCCACCGGAAGCGAGGGGGAGAGAGCGCCCCTCCTTATTCTTCTTCTTCTTCCTTGACCTCCTCCCTAGATGGGAGAAGGGTTTCCCCTATGGTCCATGGCCTCCATGGCACGGGAGGGGCGAGAGCCCCTCCGAGATTGGATCTGTCTCTCTGTCTCTCTCTGTTTCTGCATTCTCAGATTCTGCCATTTCACCGTTTCTTATATTCCCGGAGATCCGTAACTCTGATTGGGCTGAAATTTTAACACGATCTCTATCCGGACATTAGCTTTCTTGCGGTGAAAGAAGGGCATCAAACACCTTACGGGGTGGCCACGAGGGTCAGGGGCGCGCCTGCCCCCCTGGGGCGCGCCCCCTGCCTCATGGCCCCCTCGGGCATCGTCTCGTGTGGATTTTTCTTCCCAACAATCATTTATATTCCAAAAAACTCTCCGTCAGTTTTTATCCTGTTTGGACTCTATTTGATATGGATATTCTGCGAAACAAAAAACAAGCAACAAACAGGAACTGGCACTGGGCACTGGATCAATATGTTAGTCCCAAAAATAGTATGAAAAGTTGCCAAAAGTATATGAAAGTTGTAGAATATTGGCATGGAACAATCAAAAATTATAGATACGACGGAGACGTATCAGCCACCTGTGTGCGAAGTACGTCGGTAGAACCAATCTCATGAACGCGGTCATGTAATGTCGGTCTGGGCCGCTTCATCCAACAATACCGCCGAATCAAAGTAAGACATTGCTGGTAAGCAGTATGACTATTATCGCCCACAACTCTTTGTGTTCTACTCATGCATATAACATCTACGCATAGACCTGGCTCGGATACCACTGTTGGGGAATGTAGTATTTCAAAAAAATTACTGACGATCACGCAAGATCTATCTAGGAGATGCATAGCAACTAGAAGGGAGAGTGTGTCTACGTACCCTCGTAGACCAAAAGCGGAAGCATTTAGTAACGCGGTTGATGTAGTCGAACGTCTTCGCGATCCAACCGATCCAAGTACCAAACGCACGGCACCTCCGTGATCAACACGCGTTCAGCTCGATGACGTCCCTCGAACTCTTGATCCAGTTGAGGCCGAGGGAGAGTTCCGTCAGCACGACGGCGTGGTGACGGTGATGATGAAGATACCGATGCAGGGCTTCGCCTAAGCACTACAACGATATGACCGGGGTGTGTAACTGTGGAGGGTCACTGCACACGGCTAAAAGATCAACTTGTGTCTCTTTGGGGTGCCCCTGCCTCCGTATATAAAGGAGAGAGAGGGAGAGGCAGCCGGCCATAGGGGGGCGCGCCAAGGTGTGGAGTCCTACTAGGACTCCCAAGTCCTAGTAGGATTCCACCTCCCACACGAAGTAGGAAAGGGGGGAGGGAGAAGGAGAATAAAGGGGGGGGCCTTCTCCTAGTCCTAATAGGCCTCCTGCCCAAGGGGGGCGCACCAGCCCCTTGTGGTCTGGTGTGCTTCCCTCTTATGGCCCATAAGGCCCATAACTTCTCCCGGGGGGTTCCGGTAACCTCCCGGTATTCCGGAAAAATGCCCGAACCGCTCAGAACCATTCCGATGTCCAAATGCAACCTTCCAATATATGAATCTTTACCTATCGACCATTTTGAGACTCCTCGTCATGTCCGTGATCTCATCCGGGACTCTGAACAAGCTTCGGTCATCAAATCACATAAACTCGTAATACAAATCGTCATCGAACGTTAAGCGTGCGGACCCTACGGGTTCGAGAACTATGTAGACATGATCGAGACACATCTCCGGTCAATAACCAATAGCGGAACCTGGATGCTCATATTGGCTCCTACATATTCTACGAAGATCTTTATTGGTCAAACCGCATAACAACATACGTTGTTCCCTTTGTCATCGGTATGTTACTTGCCCGAGATTCGATCGTCGGTATCATCATACCTAGTTCAATATCATTATCGGCAAGTCTTTTTACTCGTTCCATAATACATCATCCCACAACTAACTCATTAGTCACATTGCTTGCAAGGCTCATAGTGATGTGCATTACCGAGAGGGCCCAGAGATACCTCTCCAACATTGGGAGTGACAAATCCTAATCTCGAGCTATGCCAACTCAACAAACACCACCGGAGACACCTGTAGAGCATCTTTATAATCACCCAGTTACGTTGTGATGTTTGATAGCACACCAAGTGTTCCTCCGGTATTCGGGAGTTGCATAATCTCATAGTCATCGGAACATGTATAAGTCATGAAGAAAGCAATAGCAATAAACTAAACGATCATAGTGCCAAGCTAACAGATGGGTCTTGTCCATCACATCATTCTCTAATGATGTGATCCCGTTCATCAAATGACAACACATGTCTATGGTCAGGAAACATAACCATCTTTGATTAACGAGCTAGTCAAGTAAAGCATAGTAGGGACACTCTGTTTTGTCTATGTATTCACACATGTACTAAGTTTCCGGTTAATACAATTCTAGCATGAATAATAAACATTTATCATGATATAAGGAAATATAAATAACAACTTTATTATTGCCTCTAGGGCATATTTCCTTCAAAGGCGCCGTGCCGGGGGTGGCTCTGGGGGCTGCCGCCGCTCATCGCTCCAGGAAGGGGGCGCGGGGGCCGGCGCCGAAGGGGCTGAAGCCTGAGGAACCTGGAAAATAGGGAATACCTTCTTGACAAAATACACAAGCCTCGAGGTGTACACACGATGAGTGACAGAATCATAGCACCGGTAACCTTTAGTGTTAGGAGGGTAGCCAAGGAAGATGCATGGAACGGAACATGGTGCGAGCTTGTGTGGCATGGTGGACGCGGTGCTGGGATAACAGAGACACCCAAAAATGCGGAGACCATCATAGGATGGTGGTGTACCGAAGAGAAGGTGGTGAGGGGCGTAGTTCCATCGAGGACGACATGGACGAATGTTAACTAAGAGAGTGGCGGTGGCGAGAGCATCAGGCCAAAACCGAGAGGGCACGTTAGAGTGAAAGAGTAACATGCGAACGCAGTCATTAAGAGTGCGGAGAATGCGCTCGGCCAGGCCGTTCTGCTGTGAAGTGTAAGGGAAAGTCAGACGGAAGATGGTGCCATGAGAGGCGAGAAGTGTGCGAAGAGCGACGTTGTCAAACTCTTTTTCGTCATCAGTTTGGAGTGCGAGTATGGGGCAACCGAACTGGGTGGTGACATAGGAATAAAAGGCGGTGAGTGTGGCTAAAGCATCAGATTTACGACGAAGAGGGGAAGTCCACACATAATGAGAATAAGCATCTAAGATCACCAAGTAGTATAGATCGCCTGTGTTACTTGCAATGGGATACATCCAAACATCACTATGAACTAATTGAAACAGAAAAGTGGAGACTGAAGTAGACGCACTAAAGGGAAGGCAAACGTGCTTGCCGAAGCGACAGGCCTCACAAGAGTGCTCGTCGAGCTTGTTACATGAGAAAGAGAAACTCCTAGAATTTGACGTAACACGGTGGGGTTAGGGTGGCCCAAGCGAGCATGCCAGAGGTCAACGCCGGCGGCAAGGGCGACTGGTGTGGTGGTGGAGGCGCCGGTGTGCACGGGGTAGAGCTGATCGGGACTGTCACATCGGTGAAGGTGTTGGAAATATGCCCTAGAGGCAATAATAAAATGGTTATTATTATATTTCCTTGTCCATGATAATTGTCTATTGTTCATGCTATAATTGTATTATCCGAAAATCGTAATACATGTATGAATACATAGACCACAACATGTCCCTAGTGAGCCTCTAGTTGACTAGCTCGTTGATCAATAGATGGTTACGGTTTCCTGACCATGGACATTGGATGTCATTGATAACGGGATCACATAATTAGGAGAATGATGTGATGGACAAGACCCAATCCTAAGCATAGTGCAAGATCGTGTAGTTCGTCTGCTAAAGCTTTTCTAATGGCAAGTATCTTTTCCTTAGACCATGAGATTGTGCAATTCCCGGATACTGTAGGAATACTTTGGGTGTGCCAAACGTCACAACGTAACTGGGTGACTATAAATGTGCACTACGGGTATCTCTGAGAGTATCTGTTGGGTTGGCATGAATCGAGACTGGGATTTGTCACTCCGTATGACGGAGAGGTATCTCTGGGCCCACTCGGTAAGACATCATCGTAATGAGCTCAATGTGACTAAGGGTTGGTCACGGGATGATGTGTTATGCAACGAGTAAAGTGACTTGCCGGTAACGAGATTGAACGAGGTATTGGGATACTGACGATAGAATTTCGGGCAAGTAACGTACCGATTGACAAAGGGAATTGTATACGAGATTGCTTGAATCCTCGACATCATGGTTCATCCGATGAGATCATCGTGGAACATGTGGGAGCCAACATGGGTATCCAAATCCCGCTGTTGGTTATTGGCCGGAGAGTTGTCTCGGTCATGTCTGCATGGTTCCCGAACCCGTAGGGTCTACACACTTAAGGTTCAATGACGCTAGGGTTATTAGGAAGATTTGTATGTGATTACCGAATGTTGTTTGGAGTTCCGGATGAGATCCCGGACGTCACGAGGAGTTCCGTAATAGTCCGGAGGTGAAGATTTATATATGGGAAGTCATCATACGGTCATCGGAAATATTCGGGGGTATACCGGTATTGTACCGGGACCACCGAAGGGGTTCCGGGGGTCCACCGGGAGGGTCCACCTGCCCGAGAGGGCCTTATGGGCTGTAGGTGGAAGGGAATCAGCCCCTAGTGGGCTGGGCGCCATTCCCCCTAGGGCCCATGCGCCTAGGGTTTGGGGGGACCCTAAAGGGGGGCGCCCCCCTTGCTTGGGGGGCAAGCCCCCTCCCCCTTGGCCGCCGCCCCCCTCTAGATCTCATCTAGAGGGGCCGGCCCCCTTCCCCCTTCTCCCTATAAATAGAGGGGCGAGGGGAGGGCTGCAGCACCACATCCAAGGCGCAGCCCCTCCCCTCCCCAACACCTCTCCTCCTCCGCGTGAGCTTGGCGAAGCCCTGCCGGAGAACTGCCACTCCATCACCACCACACCGTCGTGCTGCTGTTGGAGCCTTCTTCCTCAACTTCTCCCTCCTCCTTGCTGGATCAAGGTGCGGGAGACTTCACCGGGTTGCTCGTGTGTTGAACGCGTAGGCACCATTATTCGGTGCTTAGATCGGATTCGGCCGCAATCAGAATCGCTACGTGTATGACTCCTCCAACCGCGTTCTTGCAACGCTTCCGACTCGCGACCTTCAAGGGTATGAAGATGCACTCCCCTCTCATTGCTAGTTACTCCATAGATTGATCTTGGTGATGCGTAGAAAATTTTTAATTTCTGCAACGATCCCCAATAATGGCATCATGAGCTAGGTCTATGCGTAGTTTCTATGCACGAGTAGAACACAAGTTGTTGTGGGCGTCGATTTTGTCAATTTACTTGCCGTTACTAGTCTTATCTTGATTCGGCGGCATCGTGGGATGAAGCGGCCCGGACCGACCTTACACGTACGCTTACGTGAGACTGGTTCCACCGACTGACATGCACTAGTTGCATAAGGTGGCTAGCGGGTGTCTGTCTCTCCCACTTTAGTCGGATCGGATTCGATGAGAAGGGTCCTTATGCAGGGTAAATAGAAATTGGCATATCACGTTGTGGTTTTGGTGTAGGTAAGAAACGTTCTAGCTAGAAACCTATAGTAGCCACGTAAAAACTTGCAACAACAATTAGAGGACGTCTAACTTGTTCTTGCAGCATATGTCCTGTGTTGTGATATGGCAAAAGGATGTGATGAATGATATATGTGATGTATGAGATTGATCATGTTCTTGTAATAGGAATCACGACTTGCATGTCGATGAGTATGACAACCGGCAGGAGCCATAGGAGTTGTCTTAATTTATTTATGACCTGCGTGTCAAAATAAACGTCATGTAATTACTTTAATTTATTGCTACAGTTAGCCATAGTAGTAGAAGTAATAGTTGGCGAGACAACTTCATGAAGACGCAATGATGGAGATCATGATGATGGAGGTCATGGTGTCATGCAGGTGACAATGATGACCATGGCGCCCCGAAGATGGAGATCAAAAGGAGCAAAATGATATTGCCCATATCATGTCACTATTTGATTGCATGTGATGTTTATCATGTTTTACATCTTATTTGCTTAGAACGACGGTAGCATAAATAAGATGATCCCTCGCAATAATTTCAAGAAAGTGTTCCCCCAAACTGTGCATCGTTGCTAAGGTCCGTTGTTCCGAAGCACCACGTGATGATCGGGTGTGATAGGTTCTAATGTTCGCATACAACAGGTGTAAGCCAGATTTACACACGCAATACACTTAGGTTGACTTGACGAGCCTAGCATGTACAGACATGGCCTCGGAACATGGAAGACCGAAAGGTCGAACATGAGTCGTATAGAAGATACGATCAACATGAAGATGTTCACCGATGATGACTAGTCCGTCTCACGTGATGATCGGACACGGCCTAGTTGACTCGGATCATGTATCACTTAGATGACTAGAGGGATGTCTATCTGAGTGGGAGTTCATTAAATAATTTGATTAGATGAACTTAATTGTCATGAACATAGTCTAAAAATCTTTGCAATATGTCTTGTAGATCAAATGGCTCACGCTAATGTTGCCCTCAACTTCAACGCGTTCCTAGAGAAAACCAAGCTGAAAGACGATGGCAGCAACTACACGGACTGGGTCCGTAACCTGAGGATTATCCTCATAGATGCCAGGAAAGCATATGTCCTTGATGCACCGCTAGGTGAAGCACCTATTTTCCCAGCAGAACAAGACGTTATGAACGCATGGCAGACGCGTAGTGATGATTACTCCCTGGTTCAGTGCGGCATGCTTTACAACTTAGAACTGGGGCTCCAAAAGCGTTTTGAGCAACACGGAGCATATGAGATGTTCCAAGAGCTGAAAATGGTTTTCCAAGCTCATGCCCGGGTCGAGAGATATGAAGTCTCCGACAAGTTCTACAGTTGTAAGATGGAGGAGAATAGTTCTGTCAGCGAGCACATACTCAAAATGTCTGGGTTGCACAACCACTTGTCTCAGCTGGGAGTTAATCTCCCGGATGATGCGGTCGTTGACAGAATCCTTCAGTCGCTCCCACCTAGCTACAAGAGCTTTGTGATGAACTTCAATATGCAGGGGATGGAAAAGACCATTCCTGAGGTATATTCAATGCTGAAATCAGCGGAGGTGGAAATCAAAAAGGAACATCAAGTGTTGATGGTGAATAAAACCACTAAGTTCAAGAAAGGCAAGGGTAAAAAGAACTTCAAGAAGGACGGCAAGGGAGTTGCCGCGCCCCGTAAGCAAGCTGCCGGGAAGAAGCCAAAGAATGGACCCAAGCCTGAGACTGAGTGCTTTTATTGCAAGGGAAACGGTCATTGGAAGCGGAACTGCCCCAAGTACTTAGCGGATAAGAAGGCCGGCAATCCCAAAGGTATATGTGATATACATGCTATTGATGTGTACCTAACCAGCGCTCGTAGTAGCTCCTGGGTATTTGATACCGGTGAAGTTGCTCATATTTGTAACTCAAAATAGGAACTGTGGAATAAATGGAGACTGGCGAAGGACGAGGTGACGATGCGCGTCGGGAATGGTTCCAAGGTCGATGTGATCGCTGTCGGCACGCTACCTCTACATTTACCTATGGGATTGGTTTTAAACCTCAATAATTGTTATTTAGTACCAGCTTTGAGCATGAACATTGTATCTGGATCTCATTTAATGCGAGATGGCTACTCATTTAAATCTAAGAATAATGGTTGTTCTATTTATATGAGAGACATGTTTTATGGTCATGCCCCGCTGGTCAATGGTTTATTCTTATTTAATCTCGAACATGATGTTACACATATTCATAGTGTGAATGCCAAAAGATGTAAGGTTGATAATGATAGTCCCACATACTTGTGGCATTGCCGCCTTGGTCACATTGGTGTCAAACGCATGAAGAAACTCCATGCAGATGGACTTTTGGAGTCTCTTGATTATGAATCATTTGACACGTGCGAACCATGCCTCATGGACAAAATGACCAAGACTCCGTTCTCCGGAACAATGGAGCGAGCAACCAACTTATTGGAAATCATACATACTGATGTGTGCGTCCAATGAGTGTTGAGGCTCGCGGTGGCTATCGTTATGTTCTCACCCTCACTGATGACTTGAGTAGATATGGGTATGTCTACTTAATGAAACACAAGTCTGAGACCTTTGAAAAGTTCAAGGAATTTCAGAGTGAGGTTGAGAATCAATGTGACAGGAAAATCAAGTTCTTACGATCAGATCGTGGGGGAGAATATTTGAGTCACGAATTTGGCACGCACTTAAGGAAATGCGGAATTGTTTCACAACTCACGCCTCCTGGAACACCTCAGCGTAATGGTGTGTCCGAACGTCGTAATCGCACTCTATTGGATATGGTACGGTCTATGATGTCTCTTACCGATCTACCACTGTCATTTTGGGGTTATGCTATAGAGACTGTTGCATTCACTTTAAATAGGGCTCCCTCAAAATCCGTTGAGACGACACCGTATGAATTGTGGTTTGATAAGAAACATAAGCTGTCGTTTCTGAAAGTTTGGGGATGCGATGCTTATGTCAAGAAACTTCAACCTGAGAAGCTCGAACCCAAATCGGAAAAATGCATCTTCATAGGATACCCTAAAGAAACTATTGGGTATACCTTCTACCTCAGATCCGAAGGCAAGATCTTTGTTGCCAAGAATGGATCATTTCTAGAGAAAGAGTTTCTCACGAAAGAAGTAAGTGGGAGGAAAGTAGAACTTGATGAAGTATTGCATCTTGAACCGGAGAGTGGCATAGCTCAAGAAAATGTTCCTGAGGTGCCTGCACCGACTAGAGAGGAAGTTAATGATGATGATCATGAAACTTCAGATCAAGTTGCTACTGAACTTCGTAGGTCCACAAGGACACGTTCCGCACCAGAGTGGTACGGCAACCCTGTCCTGGAAATCATGTTGTTAGACAATGGTGAACCTTCGAACTATGAAGAAGAGATGGCGGGCCCAGATTCTGACAAATGGCTGGAAGCCATGAAATCTGAGATAGGATCCATGTATGAAAACAAAGTATGGACTTTGACTGACTTGCCCGATGACCGGTGAGCCATAGAAAATAAATGGATCTTTAAGAAGAAGACAGACGCGGATGGTAATGTGACCATCTATAAGGCTCGGCTTGTCGCTAAGGGTTATCGACAAGTTCAAGGGGTTGACTACGATGAGACTTTCTCACCCGTAGCGAAGCTGAAGTCCGTCTGAATCATGTTAGCAATTTCCACATTCTATGATTATGAGATATGGCAAATGGATGTCAAAACAGCATTCCTTAATGGTTTCCTTAAGGAAGAATTGTATATGATGCAGCCGGAAGGTTTTGTCGATCCTAAGAATGCTGATAAGGTGTGCAAGCTCCAACGCTCAATCTATGGGCTGGTGCAAGCCTCTCGGAGTTGGAACATTCGATTTGATGAGATGATCAAAGCGTTTGGGTTTACACGGAATTATGGAGAAGCCTGTGTTTACAAGAAAGTGAGTGGGAGCTCTGTAGCATTCCTCATATTATATGTGGATGACATACTATTGATGGGAAATGATATAGAATTCTTGGAAAAGCATAAAGGCTTACTTGAACAAGTGTTTTTCAATGAAGGACCTTGGAGAAGCTGCTTATATATTAGGCATCAAGATCTATAGAGATAGATCGAGACGCCTCATTGGTCTTTCACAAAGTACGTACCTTGACAAGATATTGAAGAAGTTCAATATGGATCAGTCCAAGAAGGGGTTCTTGCCTGTATTGCAAGATATGAGATTGAGCACGGCTCAATGCCCGACCACGACAGAAGATAGAGAAAAGATGAGTGTCGTCCCCTATGCCTCGGCCATAGGGTCTATTATGTATGCCATGTTGTGTACCAGACCTGATGTAAACCTTGCCGTGAGTTTGGTACGAAGGTACCAAAGTAATCCCGGCATGGAACATTGGACAGCGGTCAAGAATATCCTAAAGTACCTAAAAAGGACTAAGGATATGTTTCTCGTTTATGGAGGTGACGAAGAGCTCGTCGTAAATGGTTACGTCGATGCTAGCTTCGACACAGATCTGGATGACTCTAAGTCACAAACTGGATACGTGTATATTTTGAATGGTGGGGCAGTCAGCTAGTGTAGTTGCAAGCAAAGCGTCGTGGCGGGATCTACATGTGAAGCGGAGTACATGGCAGCCTCAGAGGCAGCACAAGAAGCAATCTGGATGAAGGAGTTCATTACCGACCTAGGAGTTATTCCCAATGCGTCGGGCCCGATGACACTCTTCTGTGACAACACTGGAGCTATTGCCCTTGCCAAGGAGCCTAGGTTTCACAGGAAGACCAGGCATATCAAGCGTCGCTTCAACTCCATTCGTGAAAATGTTCAAAATGGAGACATAGATATTTGTAAAGTGCATACGGACTTGAATGTCGCAGATCCGTTGACTAAACCTCTTCCTCGAGCAAAACAGGATCAACACCAGAACTCTATGGGTGTTCGATTCATCACAATGTAACTAGATTATTGACTCTAGTGCAAGTCGGAGACTGTTGGAAATATGCCTAAAGGCAATAATAAAATGGTTATTATTATATTTCTTTGTTCATGATAATTGTCTATTGTTCATGCTATAATTGTATTATCCGGAAATCGTAATACATGTGTGAATACATAGACCACAACATGTCCCTAGTGAGCCTCTAGTTGACTAGCTCGTTGATCAATAGATGGTTACGGTTTCCTGACCATGGACATTGGATGTCATTGATAACGGGATCACATCATTAGGAGAATGATGTGATGGACAAGACCCAATCCTAAGCATAGCGCAAGATCATGTAGTTCGTCTGCTAAAGCTTTTCTAATGTCAAGTATCTTTTCCTTAGACCATGAGATTGTGCAACTCCCGGATACTGTAGGAATACTTTGGGTGTGCCAAACGTCACAACGTAACTGGGTGACTATAAATGTGCACTACGGGTATCTCTGAAAGTGTCTGTTGGGTTGGCATGAATCGAGACTGGGATTTGTCACTCCGTATGACGGAGAGGTATCTCTGGGCCCACTCGGTAAGACATCATCGTAATGAGCTCAATGTGACTAAGGGTTGGTCATGGGATGATGTATTACGCAACGAGTAACATGACTTGCCGGTAACGAGATTGAACGAGGTATTGGGATACTGACGATAGAATTTCGGGCAAGTAACATACCGATTGACAAAGGGAATTGTATACGGGATTGCTTGAATCCTCGACATCGTGGTTCATCCGATGAGATCGTCGTGGAACATGTGGGAGCCAACATGGGTATCCAGATCCCGCTGTTGGTTATTGGCCAGAGAGTTGTCTCGGTCATGTCTGCATGGTTCCCGAACCCGTAGGGTCTACAACTGGTTCGATGACGCTAGGGTTATTAGGAAGATTTGTATGTGATTACCGAATGTTGTTCGGAGATCCGGATGAGATCCCGGACGTCACGAGGAGTTCCAGAATAGTCCGGAGGTGAAGATTTATATATGGGAAGTCATCATACGGTCACCAGAAATATTTGGGGGTATACCGGTATTGTACCGGGACTACCGGAGGGGTTCCGGGGGTCCGCCGGGAGGGTCCACCTGCCCCGGAGGGCCTTATGGGCTGTAGGTGGAAGGAAATCAGCCCCTAGTAGGCTGGGCGCCATTCCCCCTAGGGCCCATGCGCCTAGGGTTTGGGGGGAACCCTAAAGGGGGGCACCCCCTTGCTTGGGGGGCAAGCCCCCTCCCCCTTGGCCGCCGCCCCCCTCTAGATCTCATCTAGAGGGGCCAGCCCCCTTCCCCCTTCTCCCTATAAATAGAGGGGCGAGGGGAGGGTTGCAGCACCACATCCAAGGCGCAGCCCCTCCCCTCCCCAACACCTCTCCTCCTCCGCGTGAGCTTGGCGAAGCCCTGCCGGAGAACTGCCACTCCATCACCACCACGCCGTCGTGCTGCTGTTGGAGCCTTCTTCCTCAACCTCTCCCTCCTCCTTGCTGGATCAAGGTGCGGGAGACTTCACCGGGCTGCTCATGTGTTGAACGCGGAGGCACCGTTATTCGGTGCTTAGATCAGATTCGGCCGTGATCTGAATCGCTACGTGTACAACTCCTCCAACCGCGTTCTTGCAACGCTTCCAACTCGCGATCTTCAAGGGTATGAAGATGCACTCCCCTCTCATTGCTAGTTACTCCATAGATTGATCTTGGTGATGCGTAGAAAAATTTTAATTTCTGCAACGATCCCCAACAGAAGGATCATCCGGGTACGGGCGTCTTTCACAGAAAAGCCAACACCATTAAATTCAACAGTAAGTGGGTTCTCACGAGTAAGACGATGAACGGAAACTAGGTTGGTGACTAATTCAGGTGAAACAAGAACATTAGACATAGTAATGGGTGTGGAAGTGGAGGGAAAACTAGTGCTACCGATATGAGTAATAGGTAAGGAGGAGCCGTTGCCGACGGTGATACGAGTGGGTGTGCGAACAGGAGTGGAGGAGGTTAGGTTACCGGGATGAGCTATCATGTGCGCAGTAGCACCTGAGACCATGTACCAGTCGCCTCCACCGACAGAGCTACTCGGCGACGACACGGAGTGCTGGGCGGCGAGGAGGGTGGGGTCCCATGACACAGGTATCGGCAGCGGCGAGAGGCCTCGTAGGGCGGCGCCGGGGCGGACGGGCCGTAACCACCGAGGGAAGGTGGCGGTAGGAGGCCCCTGTAGGGCGGCGCCGGGACAGGTGGACCATAACCGCAGACGCGCGGCGGCGCAAGGAGCGCGCCGATGAACGCCTGGTGGCCTGTAGGAAGAGCCTGCGGGTAGTGCTGTGCCCCCCCCCCCCCCGACGCCCAAGACCGGCTGCTGGCCCCCTCCTCCTTGCAGCTGCTACTGGGGAGGCGCGGGTGGCTGCAACGGGTAACACCAGCCCGGAGAATCCATCGACGGAGCGGGTGGAGCATGGCCGCCAGCCGTTGGCGGGGCCGGCTGCATGTGGGTGAAGGGAGCCGGCGTGTCTGCGTACATGTAGCCGAAGAGAGGCGATGTGGCAGAAGACATCACAGCGGCGGCGGCGTTTGGGGGAGGAGGCACGGCGGCGGCCAGGGAGGAGCGGCGGCGGCAGCGCGTGGTGGAGATGGGCGGCGGCTGCTGCTGGCTGCGGCCCGGTGCGACGGTGGCGGCTGGAGAAGACGGGGTTGGCGCGGCTGCAAGAGGGCAACAGCGATGGGGATGAGCGGCGGCGGCACGGACCAGCGACGGCGGTGGCGGGAGGATAGAGCGCGGCGGCGGCGGCAAGGACCTGCGACAGCAGCGACGCACAGAGGATAAGACCTGCGGCGGTGGCGGCGGGTGGAGGGAGCGGCGGCGGGGGCGGCTAGCTAGGGTTAGGATCGACTTGCGATTAATACCATGTAGAGAGATGTTTTGCAATACAATAATCGTTGTCTTGATGGGGTGCTGGCGCATGTATGTATAAGTATAGGGTAGGCCTCAACCTCAACTATATACAACTAGGAGGTGGGCCAGAACACGTAATACATGCAACATAAAGTACAACTCAACACAGATGTCCCATGACAAAAAGTAGTTTGAGGCATCTATATTTATTTTTTTTCTCCCGATGCAAGCTATCACTAGTGGGCCTCATTAAGAAATATAAAATAAAGACTAGTACACGTGGGCCTCATTAAGAAATATAAAATAAAAACTCTAATACACAGGGCTTCACAGGAGTATAAAATAAAGACTCTAATACACATGCATCTCTACTTTGCACTCCAACCTTTTCAACTTTTGACACCGGACCACACTTTTCTCTTCAAGCACCCACCTTCTGCAAAGGATCTCGCTTCTCTATCCGAACTTACTTTACCTGATATCCGATCCTACATAGCATACGGAGCATCACCCTGGGGCTATGCATTATACATGCCCTAAGTAAGCAGGCAGCAGCTCCATTGTGGTTCATGAGTCGTGACCGATTTCAGTTCAGAGTGGCCGAAACAAACGGTGCGGCAAAAGAAAAAGGCGCAACAGAGAGACACATGAGACACTTTCCATTCGAATCTGCCATATCTTCTCATATAGGCATGGAAAACATCACCTGTAAGCACACGGGGTTCACAAGATTTTGCACAGAACTGGACAGCCGAGTATTCGGCGTCTCAAAATCGACCGGAGCACATGAAAAAGGAAGAAAATGTGAGCTGAAAAGTGCTAATCTACTGCTGGTCTGTTCCTCCTCTTTCTCCGTGAGCGAGTG